>NC_059350.1:4800000-4830000 GCF_019703515.2 Myxocyprinus asiaticus
GAAGCGATTGGGAATGATAGCAACTCAGCCACGAAGTGGTAGGCCACGTAAAATGACAGAGCGGGGTCAGCGGATGCTGAGGCGCTTAGTGCGCAGAGGTCGCCAACTTTCTGCAGAGTCAATCGCTACAGACCTCCAAAGTTCATGTGGCCTTCAGATTAGCTCAAGAACAGTGCGTAGAGAGCTTCATGGAATGGGTTTCCATGGCCGAGCAGCTGCATCCAAGCCATACATCACCAAGTGCAATGCAAAGCGTCAGTATTGCAGTGGTGAAAAGCACGCCACCACTGGACTTTAGAGCAGTGGAGACGCATTCTCTGGAGTGACGAATCACGCTTCTCCATCTGGCAATCTGATGGATGAGTCTGGGTTTGGCGGTTGCCAGGAGAACGGTACTTGTCTGACTGCATTGTGCCAACTGTGAAGTTTGGTGGAGGGGGGATTATGGTGTGGGGTTGTTTTTCAGGAGCTGGGCTTGGCCCCTTAGTTCCAGTGAAAGGAACTCTGAATGCTTCAGCATACCAAGAGATTTTGGACAATTCCATGCTCCCAACTTTGTGGGAACAGTTTGGGGATGGCCCCTTCCTGTTCCAACATGACTGCGCACCAGTGCACAGAGCAAGGTCCATAAAGACATGGATGAGCGAGTTTGGTGTGGAAGAACTTGACTGGCCTGCACAGAGTCCTGACCTCAACCCGATAGAGCATCTTTGGGATGAATTAGAGCGAAGACTGCGAGCCAGGCCTTCTCGTCCAACATCAGTGTCTGACCTCACAAATGCGCTTCTGGAAGAACGGTCAAAAATTCCCATAAACACACTCCTAAACCTTGTGGAAAGCCTTCCCAGAAGAGTTGAAGCTGTTATAGCTGCAAAGGGTGGGCCGACGTCATATTAAACCCTATGGATTAAGAATGGGATGTCACTTAAGTTCATATGTGTCTAAAGGCAGGTGAGCGAATACTTTTGGCAATATAGTGTGTGTATAAATATACAGACAGATAGATATATATATATATATATATATATATATATATATAGACAGACAGATGTTGTTGGCTCAGCGGTTAAGGCTCTGATTTACTGATCAGAAGGTCAGGGGTTCAAGCCCCAGTACTGCCAAGATGCCACTGTTGGGCCCTTGAGCAAGGGGTGCCATATCATGGCTGACCCTTCACTGGGGTATGTGGGGAAAAAAAAAGAATTTCACTGTATATGTATAATGTGTGATAATTAAATTAGATAGACAGACAGATATATAGATAGACATCTCCTTTGGTGATGTAAATGAATAATTTTAATCATTGTAATAACTAAGGTGATGGCACTGAAGGAGAAGATTGAGGCTGAAAAGGGCAGTGACAGTTTTCCAGTGGCAGGACAGAAGCTCATCTACGCCGGAAAAATCCTGCAGGACGACACGCCTATCAAGGACTACAAAATTGACGAGAAGAATTTTGTGGTGGTGATGGTGTCGAAGGTCAGATGTCAAAGTCTTTCAGCGCAGAAATAGCACACTCGAATACATAAAGTCTGATCGTGTTTTTTCGGATTATATGTTTTGAGTATGAAGATTTTTCTCTTCTAGACAAAGTCGCCACCCGCGCCACCCGTCCCACCCCCAGAGCTGCCCAAATCTGCTGCACCTTCCTCTTCATCTCCTCCTCCTGTTCCGGCCCCTGCAGCCATCTGCATTCCTAAAGACGAGTGCCCAGATGACCCTCCGATATCTGTCTCACCTGTGCAGAGCCCTGACGGGTGAGGCCTTAACCATAATGCCTTATAAACATGATATGTGAAGTTTTGTTTTATTGTTAGTATTATTGAAGATTGTCAGTGTGCTGTCTACTGCAATCGTAAAACAGGGTTCTCACAGTCATGAAAATGAGAAAAACCTTAAAGGAATAGTTCACCCAAAAATGGAAATTATTTCATCATTTATTCCCCCTCATGCCATCCCAGATATGTAAGACTTTCTTTCATTTGCTAAACACAAACGAAGATTTTTAGAAGAATATTTCAGCTCTGTTGGTCTATACAATGCAAGTGAATGGTGACCAGAACTTTGAAAGTCCAAAAAGCACATAAATGCAGCATAAAAGTAATCCATATGACTCCGGTGATAAATCCATGTCTTCAGAAGTGATATGATGTGTGGGTGAGAAACAGATCAATATTTAAGTCCTTTTTTTACTATAAATCTCCACTTTCATTTTCACATTCTTCTTCTTTTGTTTTTGGCGATTCACTTTCTTCGTGCATTTCGTCATCTACTGGGCAAGGAAGAGATTTTATAGTAAAAAAGGACTTAAATATTGATCTGTTTCTCACCCACACTTATCATATCACTTCTGAAGACATGGAGTTAACCATTGGAGTCGTATGGATTACTTTTATGCTGACTTTATGTGCTTTTTGGACTTTCAAAGTTCTGGTCACCATTCACTTGCATTGTATGGACCTACAGAGCTGAAATATTCTTCTAAAAATCTTCATTGTGTTCAGTAGAAGAAAGAAAGTCCTACATATCTGGGATGGCATACGGGTGAATAAATGATGAAAGAATTTTCATTTTGGGGTGAACTGTCCCTTTAAATAGTCATGAACATTTATATAGTGAATACAGTTTTCTAGTTTTGCTTTGCTCGAATCTATTTCACCAGCTAGATATTGGAAATGCTTGTTTAGACTAGTGAAATTTGCCCACGAGCCAGCATGTACATTTTAGTCAGTCCATTGAGTCTTATTGGAGACATTTATACACTGGCTAACTGACCAACTGACTTGTTTTGCAGTGGTAGGGGCCTCGTGGCTGATGGGGAAGATGCATCTTCAACATTAGGTAAAAGCCAAGATCATTTCCAGACACTTTGATTATGAAAATCTAGTTTTTTATGGTTATTTTGCAGTAAGGGTGTACAAGAAGCGTTCATTTATAAAAAGCTGCAGCAAGTGTAAAATGCCATACTTCCTGTCTTGTGTTTTCTGATGTTCTTGCGTGTGTTATGCAGTGACGGGTCAGGAGTATGATGCCATGCTGACTAATATCATGTCTATGGGCTATGAACGAGATAAAGTGGTGGCTGCACTCAAGGCCAGTTATAATAACCCTCATCGTGCTGTGGAGTACCTGCTCAATGTGAGTGACTTGTGTGCTGCTCACACAAGTTTTAGTTTCCTACATGCAGATCTTACACTCATAATTACACAAAAAGTAAAAGACTTCCTGGACACCTGAGAAAGCTTTTGATGATATGGTCTGCACTGTGTACATTTTGTTTTTGCGCACAGCTGCAAGCTTTGAGAGTTTTACATTGTACACTTCTGTATTATTTTGCTCTGTGCATGTATACGAATGTGAGTGTGGTGATGTCTTCTGTCTCAGGGGATCCCTTCAGTCCCTGTTCAGGAAACCAGCCCTGCCCCAGTCCAACTGCCCACTGACACACCCTCCACAGAAGGTGAGAAACATATAAAACAATGAGCATGGTCCACAAGAAAGATGTTTTTTATTTGTGTAGTCTCTCTTTAGAGTAAAGTATATGGTCATATTTAGCTATAAAAAAATAAATAAATAATAATTCAGACCCCTTCAGACTCGACGCAAACATTTTATGTATTCTAAATACACCCATTGAAATAATATTTTCAAAATGTTTGCATAATTTGGCAAAATTACAGCTTGATTTGAAATGACTCTCAATAAAAATGTTCTGCTCGCATGTGGTTTACCTTGATTTTTATTTGTTTTCTTTGAACATCACTTGTCTCATTCACTGACACTTTTGTTGACTTGGTTGACATGTACACTAACCTTTGATAACATTTTATTTGGGGCAAAATTGTTTGGTGTGGTGGAAATGACGCCACATCTGTGGGACAGCTGTGATTTTTGAAAAATGGACAAAAACGATTTTCACAAACATTGAGTTGGTGTAGTTCACTCTTCGTTGAGATTGTCATAGTTTAGACATGTTATAGTTTCTACAGAATTTTAAATAAGAGACACAAAACATCTTTCTTAAAAAGACAGTTCACCCAAAAATGAAAATTCTCATCATTTACTCATCCTCATGCCATCCCAGATGTGTATGGCTTTCTTTCTTCTGCTGAACACAAATGAAGATTTTTAGAAGAGTATTTCATCTCTGTTGGCCCATACAATACAAGTGAATGGTGCCCAGAACTTTGAAGCTCCAAAAAGCAAATAAAGGCAGCATAAAAGTAATCTATAAGACTCTAGTGCAGGGGTGTCAAATTCAGTTCCTGGAGGGCCACAGTCAAGCAGAGTTTAGCTCCAACCCTAATTAAACACACTTGAAGCAGCTAATCAAGGTCTTCAGGAGTGCTTGAAGATTACAAGGAGGCATTTTGGAGCAAGGCTGGAACTAAACTCTGCAGAGCTGCGGCCCTCCAGGAGCTGAGTTTGACACCCCTGCTCTAGTGGTTTAATCCCTGTCTTCTGAAGTGATATGATAGGTGTGGGTGAGAAACAGATTAGGGATGCACGATATTTCGGCCACCTATATATTATTCACCGATAACCGGGAAAATAAAAATATTATTATCGCGCCCATAATGGAATTACTGCCGATATTATTTGTTTTTTTTTTTTTTTTTTTTCCCAATATGTTTTGATAATTTGTTACGGTTTATTTGCTTGCGGCTGAGAATCTCTGACTGCCTGCAGAGTTTTTCCTTCAGGTAGAGACTCGGGCAGCCTCAAACGACAGTGTGCGCGCGTACACACAGCATGTCTGTGGGAGTGAAAGACAAGCTCTTGTTGCGCTGTGAGGAATATTTCAACATCTCCGCACCTTGTTACATTGTTTTGGGTCTGGTTTTAATTCGGGATCATCTGCTATAAGTAACAACATGCCGTTTCCCATATTCTGTTTGTTTCATGAGGCAATAAACAAATGCAACAAAAACATGTATGTATGTTAATTGGGGTTGATCATTTTCACTTATTACATCATGAAACATAAACAGAATGTGGGAAATTGCACATTGTTACTCATAGCATTGTGATTAAAACACAACCTAACATGGTACATTATATTGAAATATTTCTCACAGAGTGACTCGAGATGGCTAAAAACACTGTTTTTTGTGAGTTTTTTGTTAGTTTGTGAGTGAAACGAATGTGCTCGTTGTATTCTGTGAGTTGAGACTTTTCTAACATTGACTCTTGATGACTATTCGATCTGTATGATGTTATCTGTTCCCATTATGATTGTTGTGTTCATATTTCATAAGTTATACAGTGGAACTGTTACAGATGAAACAAGCGTCTGCGAATGAGACGCGCATAAGCACACATACACAACACACACAAACCACCACTGAACTCAGTCTTGCTGCTAGCATAAATATTACACTATTTATACAGAGATTATGGTTTGCATTGTGTGCTTTGTTGTTTCATGTTCATTACATGCAGTTCATAGCCTCATTTTGGTTTAATGCATTAACACAGCTTTTAGAAGTTCATTATTCTCTCTCTGTTATCGAGTCATCAGGATTACAGTAAACACACATAAATGGGCACCATACAATTTATGGTGCATTGTCATTTATTTGTCATTCAGATCAGCATTCATCTGTAATATAGGCACATTTCTGGTTCATGTTCAAACAGCAGTAAGTCCAAATTTCAAGCTTTTAAATGACACATATTTTTCAAATGAGAAGCTTTTAATTTATAAGCTAGCAGTTCCAGGTTAAAGGATTAAAATTGAAAACTTTTAAAAAATATCGGTTATCGGTATCGGCCATAATGAGCTGTGAATTATCGGTTATCGTATTGGCCCAGAAATTCCATATCGGTGCATCCCTAAAACAGATCAATATATAAGTCCTTTTTTTACTACAAGTCTCCACTTTCACTTTCACATTCTTTTGTTTTTGGCAATTCACAGTCTTAGTGTATGTCGCCACCTACTGGGCAGGGAGGAGAATTTATAGTAAAATGTGGTTAATGTGCTTTTTGGACCTTCAAAATTCTGGTCACCATTCACTTGCATTGTATGGACCTACAGAGCTGAAATATTCTTCTAAAAATCTTTGTGATCAGCAGAAGAAAAAAGTCATACACATCTGGGATGGCATGAGGGTGAGTAAATGATGAGAGAATTTTCATTTTCGGGTGAACTATTCCTTTAACACTCTCATACTTGCAAGTTGCGAGACAAATAAGAAACTCAAAACTAGTCTAACTAGGAAACCCAATGGCAAAATAAAATGCCCAATACAATTATTGTGATATTTACGATGTTGTTTAATTTGATCTAGTCCGCAGTCATTGCACAAATATTGCTCAGCTCTACTTCAAAGACAGATTTGTCCTTGTATTAGGTGAGAACCCTCTGGAGTTCCTGCGTTCACAGCCGCAGTTTCAGAGCATGAGGCAGGTGATCCAGCAGAACCCGTCCTTACTGCCAGCCCTCCTACAGCAGCTGGGTCAGGAGAACCCAGAACTACTGCAGGTGATCAGCAGTCTTTCTCCTGATGATGATGATGATGATGATGTGGAAAGCATACAGCATTGCAGTGTTGTTAATGTCTGGTACTTACTGTGACAATATTTTTGTTGATGGCAGCAAATCAGCCAGCATCAGGAGCTGTTCATCCAGATGTTAAATGCACCGGTTGGCGAGGGGGAGGGCGGAGATGGCGGGGAGTTCGCTGACCTGGGTGCTATTGGTGACGAGGGAGCACCCGGCAGTTACATCCAAGTGACACCACAGGAAAAAGAAGCCATCGAGAGGGTGAGTGAAAAACACTGTCCAGTATGTTTGGTCGGTTGGGGTTCAGGTTTTTTTCCCGTTTACTTCCGGTGCCACAGCAAACATATTTTATTGGACTGTGGTGTTTCTAGTCCTCTGCAAAATGTGTTTAATTCTGCGGACACTCTTTAAAAGGTTTTTAACAAAGTCAGTCCAGATTTAATTTTTGAATTTGTATTAAAAATGGATCTTAACCTCCTGAGACTCAAGTGTGACTGCTGTGTGCATTTCCCTTTTTGATTTGTAACTAGTAGCACTTAGTAAAAAAATTCTAGAGGAAATAATTTTCCTAAAAATTGATGTCCTCATATGTGGACAGCGGGACTATGTTGTGAAATTTTAAATAATAACAAGCTATTGAAAGTCAGATTTTTATTTTATTTTATTAAATTGTTATGTTTCCAGGAGTGTTGATTATTCATGTTTTTGAGACGTTACAGACATTACATCAGAAATTAGCATAATTAATTCTGATTAAGTAATGTCCAGCATCATCCAATCACTGACAACCATTTAAAAATAAAATGATAAATTCTGAATCTATGTATTGATCATCATTGTCTCATGTCTGCCGAACATGTTGAGTGATCCAAACATCATCTGCAGCCTGAAACTGAACTTTTGGTCAGATTTTATGGGTGAATGCATTTAGCTGCACAGGAAAACTATAGGATGCTCCCTTGCTCCCTATTTAGTGAATGACTTAACCTCCAGTGTGCTGTCTATCTGCACTGGTCTCAGTTCAAAATGCATATTATTTTTGTCCTTACTCCATATAAAGCCTCTGAAAGCAACATTTATCAGCTTTTTGATGAACCTATTGATTCTCAATGTGAAAATGCACAGTAAATATATAGGAATGCATTTACTATTGTTAATGAATTAGGGCTGCCCCCTGATAGTCGACCAAACTTTAGTCCATGAGAAGAGTCTTGGTCGACCAAGTTTTGATTGGTCGGTTGGTCCGAGGAAACCGACGAACACCGGTATTACCGCTGGTTGGATATTAGGTGGTATTATGGGGTGATTTTCATTAAGCAGGGTTAGGGTTAAGCCTACACAATAAAGCAAGACACCTTGATTTCAAACTTTGAACTTTATTTTTTATTTATTTTAACAAAAATTTCAAATGAAACTGGAAAAAAAATAAGTGCATTTAAAATGTGTGTTGTTCAACACACACATTGAACTGTTGTTCAAAAACAGTTGTCAACATCTCTCTGGCAAAGAACATACTTCATCTGTGCATTCTCTACCTGACGGGTATTTCGTTGTCTGGGAAAATACATCATGTGTGTGAATAAATTTTTGTTCCCTCCTCCACGAGTATATATATATATATATATATATATCCAGTTACATCGGAAATCCCCGGGCTGAGGGATCGGTGAATATTCTTGCTGTAGTGATTTTGCATTGAAAATGTAATTAATTTATTTAAAAAATGTAAATCAAATACATCTCTAAATTCAAATTGCACTCCAAATGAAACGAAAAAGCAAATAAATAAATAATAAAGTGATAAAAGCGGAAAATTACTTACACAAATGAAGACATAAAAATAATTATAATGATGATAATAATCACGGTTCTGGGTGAACTTGTTTTTGTATTATTTTATGTTTTAATCACAGATGTATAGGCTGTAGAGTTGTGGTCACAAAGAACTGCTCTGTGGAAATAAAGCAAACTGAAATCAAAACACCTCCTGAGCTGAGATGTCTGAGGTCATTTGCAGCACTCATAGACGATACTGTTCTTGCAACAAAAAAATTCAGAAGACAGAAACAAAGAAAGAGTGAGAACCTTTTACATGCACATGTTCCAGGAGACTGCAGGCCTCCGTACAAACAGCGTGTCATACATGCGTATAGACGGCTTTTCTTAATTTCTTAACAGTATAATAAAGTGTTTCTTCAAGCACGTGTCTGTGTGACTACGGGCAAATTATTTGTAATATTAATTTGATAATAATAATAATAGACTAATAATAATAATAATTTAATACATGGGAAAATGAGCCAAATGTCATCTTGACATCGTCAAATGCATCAGCTATTGGTGATCACTCGGACCATCGTCGATCCCCGAGATAATCGTCTGTCGGCACAACCCTAATGTGCATTTCTCTCTATAAATTAACAAACTGTTCAGACAGTCTCCTTGCTGGTTTTTCCGACACATTCAGAATAATTCCCGCTTTTGCAGGTGTCGCTGCGGCTCGCTTCGTGTGTGCGCTTGTAAAATGTCGACTGATGGCTTAAATTAACGACTACTAGTCGACTAGGAAAATCTTTGGTCAGGGGCAGCCATATAATGAATAGAACTGTTTTCAACAGTGATAACAAAATAAAATATAACAAAATGTATGTTAAAATGAAGTGAAATGACCCAATGTTAATGTTGAAAGTTATTCAAAATAACTAACATGTTTTTTCAACTTGATGGAATAATTTCCCAAAATTGTTTATCAGTGCGCTGATGTGCGAAAAATGAAAAACCTTAAAGAGATTTCTTACCAGTGGCACTTTTGTTAGCTCTGCGCCTGTAGAAGCGCTTCACTGAAATCGGCGTCATGTTGTTGTTGTCACGTGACTGTGTGGTTAAGTTTAACCCTTAAATGAAAGTCTAGAGTCTTGTGAACAGTATTCAGTCAGTTTAAATGAATTTAAATCATACGTTACAATGTCCATGTATGTGGACGTGGGGTTGCACGAGGTTAAACCGCTTATATACTGTATTATAGTTGTTTTAGCTGGATTTTGCCATGAAAATTAGCTTGCATGGCGTTACAAACAAACAAAATTTATGGTTAATTTAATTTGTCCTGAATAATTGTAATAAGGTGGACTCAAGGTGAAGCTTTTAAATAAAGGAAGAAAAGTTTTGTTTTTCCCTTATAAATAATCTTCTTTTTCCATTTTCTTTCTCTCTTTCAGTTAAAAGCTCTTGGGTTTTCCGAAGCCCTGGTGGTCCAGGCGTACTTTGCCTGCGAGAAGAACGAGAATCTGGCAGCCAACTTCCTGCTCAATCAGAATTTCGAGGACGAATGAGAGTTGTGGAGTGCCCGCGTGCCCCTTCCCCCTCCACTACACAAGCACTGCATCTACTCGGGACCCCATTATTTCTTTGAGTTTATAAGTCAAGGGGAGACTCGCAGACTGGGTGGGGATGGGGCGGATGCATTTCAATGATGAAAAAATTCCAATGGAATTGTTGGCATTTGGATTGAATGCACTCTAGCATGTTGAAGGGGTGTGCTTGCACGTGAATGTGTGTGTGTGTTTGTTCCCTTAGGGAATATTTGACTAAATCGGCAATAGTTGAAAGTAAACGCTCTCCTAGTAGTATTATGGGATATGATAAGCAAGGTTAGATGTGCGGATAAGCATCGCTTGTTTGTTTTTATTTTGGAGAAGGATTAATAATATATGTCTAAAGGAGAATTTTATATAATTCTCTAATATCAGAGATATTTCTGTATTTCTCAAAGGACACCCTCCAGATGAATGTGATAACAGCATTAAAACATGACATAAGATGTAGTCCAAATAATATCAGTTTTAAACTCCGTCTCTAACAGTGTTTATGTAAATGAATGTACTGCGATGGAGGATGTCATGTCAAATCTGGAAGCAAAGAATCTGACCAAGCTGATAAACGATTTGTTTGACTACCCGACCTGTCCCATTTCAGGGTGTAATTTCTGTGCAACTAGTGGCATCGAACAAAATTACAATGTGTTTGAGTGTCCTGACTGCACCAGACAGTCCGTTTGCCCGATCAGTGGAAGATGGGGCAGTGTTTAAAACTTATTTGAACAGTCATTATTTTTGCAATTCTGTTGGGTGGCGCAGAAATTACACTTTACCTTTTAAAGCTCCTTATTTATTACTTAAAACTAGCGGTCGACCGATATATCGCCTGAATATTTTAATTATTGCATCGGCTGATAAATTTTCCCCTTTGGCCTGTTTGTTTCTTGAGGGCGCTGAGAATCGCCTGCTTACATGTGCAGCGACTGAGACATGTAAACGACCAGTCACGGTTCGTTTTGTTATGTGCCATCATGTTACTACAATAATAGACCGGTGTGCAACACAGTGTCATTCAAATGGTCCGCTTATCAGAGCCGCAACAGATGCGTTTGAGCTCATAATGTTAAAGTGCTCACCTGTTTCATTCTCCCTCTCTCTCCTCAACAGTTCCCTGCAACTTAACTGACTTGTCTTATGATAAAAAGGCAAATATCAATAAAACTAATATCATATAACATCTGCAAATATGCACATATCTCGTTTAAACAGATGTAATAAACCAACCTCACAAAACTTCAGCAGATCCAGCATCCTGTGGAACGCTCATAAATCTTCCTCTGAAGCACGTATTCTAACAGTAACTCTACAGCTTCCTGTAACTTTTCTAAAGATAAAAGGTAAATATCAAAACCTCTATTATATACCGTCTGCAAATATGCGTTTAAAAAGATGTAATTCACGAACCTTACAAAAATCCACCGTTTTCTTCCTGTCGAGCGCTCATTTAATATCTTACTCTGAAGCGCATATTCCATCAGCCAGAATCAAAACTTCCTCTGATTCGCAAATCATGACGGTCATTGGTCATAATCCAAGTAGGTGATCCAGGCCGTTTAAACTGTTAGGAGATTGTGCTGCTTGCGCTGGATCCGCATGAGCGTGTGAGTGCAACTTCAAAGTAAAAGCGCTTCACGTGTGCTATAAGTAAATGTCTTATTCACTATGCACTGTACAGTTGAAGTCAGAAGTTTACATACATTTAGATTGAAGTCATTAACCTATTTTTTAACCACTCCACAGATTTCATATTAGCAAACTCTAGTTTTGGCAAGTCGTTTAGGACATCTACTTTGTGCATGATGAGTAATTTTTCCAACAATTGTTTACAGACAGATTGTTTCACTTTTAATTGACTATATCACAATTCCAGTGGGTCAGAAGTTTACATACACTTAGTTAACTGTGCCTTTAGGCAGCTTGGAAAAACCTTTAGACAATTAGCCAATTAGCTTCTGATTGGAGGTGTACTGAATTGGAGGTGTACCTGTGGATGTATTTTAAGGCCTACCTTCAAACTCAGTGCCTCTTTGCTTGACATCATGGGAAAATCAAAAGAAATCAGCCAAGACCTCAGAAAAAAAATGTGGACCTCCACAAATCTGGTTCATCCTTGGGAACAATTTCCAAATGCCTGAAGGTTCTTTTGTACAAACAATAATACGTAACTATAAACACCATGGGACCACGCAGCCATCATACCGCTCAGGAATGAGACACATTCTGTCAATCCCAGAACAAGAGCAAAGGACTTTGTGAAGATGCTGGAGGAAACGGGTAGACGAGTATCTATATCCACAGTAAAACGAGTCCTATATCGACATAACCTGAAAGGATGCTCAGCAAGGAAGAAGCCACTGCTCCAAAACCACCATAAAAAACCAGACTACAGTTTGCAAGTGCACATGGGGACAAAGATCTTACTTTTTGGAGAAATGTCTTCTGGTCTGATGAAACAAAATTGGAACTTTTCGGCCATAATGCCATCGTTATGTTTAAAGGAAAAAGGGTGAGGCTTGCAAGCCGAAGATCACCATCCCAACTGTGAAGCATGGGGGTGGCAGCATCATGTTGTGGGGGTGCTTTGCTGCAGGAGGGACTGGTGCACTTCACAAAATAGATGGCATCATGAGGAAGGAAAGTTATGTGGATATATTGAAGCAAAATCTCAAGACATCAGCCAGGAAGTTAAAGCTTGGTCGCAAATGGTTCTTCCAAATGGACAATGACCCCAAGCATACCTCCAAAGTTGTGGCAAAATGGCTTAAGGACAACAAAGTCAAGGTATTGGAGTGGCCATCACAAAGCCCTGACCTCAATCCGATAGAAAATTTGTGGGCAGAACTGAAAAAGCATGTGCGAGCAAGGAGGCCTCCAAACCTGACTCAGTTACACCAGTTCTGTCTGGAGGAATGGGCCAAAATTCCAGCAACTTATTGTGAGAAGCTTGTGGAAGGATACCCAAAACATTTGACCCAATTTAAACAATTTAAAGGCAATGCTACCAAATACTAACAAAGTGTATGTAGACTTCTGACCCACTGGGAATGTGATGAAAGAAATAAAAGCTGAAATAAATCATTCTCTCTACTATTATTCTTAAAATAAAGTAGTGATCCTAACTGACCTAAGACAGGGAATGTTTTCTACTATAAAAGTCAGGAATTGTAAAAAACTGAGTTTAAATGTATTTGGCTAAAGTTTATGTAAACTTCTGACTTCAACTGTATGTGCAATTGGTTTGATTCAGTATTTTTTTGAGAAAATGCGATTGCTAACGTGGACATGCCATCCATGGTTGCTGGACTACTGTGTGCTCTGTTATTTCCTTCTTCCTAATATATTAACAATTGCTTCATGTGCAAATAAATTACAAAAATTTGATGACTAAATGGAAATTAGAAGAAACTGCTATCTACCATTTAAAATACAATATTATTTTTTTAGATTCTTTTTTACAAAGTTCAGGTTTTGTGTGAAATTGAGTAAATATAGTGCTAAATAAGAGTTCATTCATTTTTTTAGCAATTTTATGTTTATGTTATTTACTATATGAAATTGTGTGATATATTGGCATTGTATCGGCATTGGCCATTAAAAAACCCATATCGGTCGATCACTACTTATAACAGACATATAAATCTCATCTCGTCACCGTTGGAGCAAAATATTCAGAAGTATAAATGACAATAAGGTTCATTTAGGGAGGTTAATTTACTTTTTAGACATTTAATAGATTCACTTAGTTTTCCTGTATAAGAGGACCAACTTGTACCAATACAGCAAAGAAGAGCTTGCTTGCATTGCAGAGATAAAAAAAAAAAAACAGAGGCCTGTTACAGCATCACGATGTAGTTTGCGCTGCAAGATTGCAAAGTCAAAGTCAGAGATTTTTTGAAGCATATCTATGTAAAGCTGACAATGGGTTTATGGGCAAAGTAAATTCTATTTGAGAGTTCAACTTCAATAAGTGAAATATTCACCTTTTTTAGCAGGTATACCAAATCCAGAAACTTTTAACACTGAGAGCATTTACATGCACGCCATTACGCTAACACGAAAACCAGCTTATTCAAAAAATCACCAAGTACCTGTGTCGATCGGTTTATGCTTTAACCGTTTATGACCGTACCCAGATAAAGGAATGCCGTTTATGGTGTTTACATAACCACATACATTGTTGGCTTATTAAGCATTGTAAAATTGTGCATGTAAAGGCACTCATTGTGTCCTTAAACATTCAAAGTAAAGGATTGCTCCTTTGTTATGTTGTACGCAGGCCTAGATGGAATCTGGACTTTTTGTTGCATTTGCTGCATTGATTTTGGGGGAAATTTGCGGAATATGGTCAAATTTAAAAGTATTCCACTTGTATTGGTAGCTGAATGCAATATCGATTTACCCAAAATATTTAATAAACAAAAAAACATGGTGCAGAATGTGCAGAACTTTAAATAATGTGCATTCCAGTTGTGCAGAAATGCCATGTGGGCCTGCTTCTAAACTTATAGTATAATTTACTATAATGTCTGAACTTCTCTCTTGGGATCAATAAAGTCTTACTGACTGATTAAAGTGGTGGTGATTTCTCACCATAAAACAAACCAAAACCATGACCTTTGTACAGTCAAGAACATCATTTATTCAATCAGGTGCTGCTCTTTACAAACTTTTAGTTTTTATAATGGAAAAGAATCTGTAAATAACACATGCAGATCGCCAAGGGCTCTTGTGAGGGCGCACAGGGATGGAGAGCACTGGATCGGGACACCTCCCAGCTGGTATGTATGGACCTATATGTGTACAGCTACATGTGCATTAGTGAATTGGGAAAGATTTTAAATAAACAGAAGTCTGCCACTACCTGTAACTAACCATGACACAAGCAGCTACTGGAGGAGGAATTGTTGATAATACTGATTTTGGTTTTACTGACTCTAATTAATAACTCGAATCATAACTCTATCCATTTGTTAGAAAAGCTCATTTGAAATAAGCTTTACAATCTACTCAAAATTTAAGTTAAGCACATTTTTTTTATATAGTTTGCTACACTGACAAAAAGTAGACAAACTATGTTTGACGCTTCTTAAGGGGGCAATATCTTTTGAAAATATACAAATCAGATATTTAATATGTCTCATATTTTTCTGGCACATAAAACAAGGGGTTTTTGAATGAATTAACTATTTAAATTAAGGTGAAAGCATTAAACAATCCAACATGATCACACAGGAAATCAACAGGTTGCTTCCGAAAGTTCATGTTAACTGAAATCGACCTAAAATCCCATTTAGTTACTGTTACTGACAAGCTTCAGATGCCATTCTCAGTGGACATTTCACCCGAGCACTGCAGCTCACACATGCATGCCCATATGTTCAACAACATTCCTAGCTTTGGCTACTGGGGGGCAGTGATTTGAATTTCGGTAAGCACAGACCGATTTCAGAAGCAAAACTTTCGAACTACTCTTGCTGAATTCAAAGTGTGATAAGTCATTAAGATGACACTCTTTATCCACAATTGCAATTCACCATCAATTTGGGATTGAACAAGCAACCTTTCTGTTGCATGTCCAAGTTATTAGCAAGCAGGCTGTTTTGTGTATGGCATGTTCTTAGTGCAATTTGTCTTATGCCCAATCAGTCTGTAAGGTGCAATTAGCAAATAATCAGTCAAGTTTTTAAATAGCAGGTCTCATACAATGACTAAAAAAGATGCTTTAATTGTGGAGTCCAAGAGTTTCTTTTGAGACTCCAAATTGCAAGGAAAATTGAAATAAATATAAGACAAACAAACAAGACAGTTGATCTGTGTTGCCTGGTCCAGTGCTCTTCACCTACACCCAAGCCCCTGATGCCAACAAAAACCTCTTACCCAGGGCCGTACCCCTTCCCAAGACACAACACACCCGACCCTTCAAGTTGCTCTGTTACTTCTGGTCGAAGTTATGTTTTAGGAAGCATAAGCTGGCCCTGGATCAGCATTAATGGGGCAGATTCTACTCAAAGCCCACTGCATTTGACTGAAGTGAGAGAGATGTGCATGATATAAACATGTGAAGCATACAGACAGGGATATAACATTAGAGTTTACAACATCTTGCTCGAGAGAAAAAGAGGTTCAACATTTTTTTTTTCCAACTCTTTCAAAAAGTAGGGAGAGAGAGGAAAGAGAAAGATAGGGAGACATCTACAGTGCCAAGAAGATTGAGAGAGGCTCTGATTCAAAACCTGGTGAGCTGCTTGCTGTCTACTGCCAACATAGGCAACTGCCTTCTAAGGTGGCACCCTTAGAAGTGACTCATTTGGTAAAGTTTGTGCATCACAGAAACGGCACTCATCACGTAATGCACGTGGGAGACTTGACTCAGTTGATTTCAATAGAGTTTGGTGTTAGCATGGTGCTAAGCTAACAGCATAACATTTGCCAATATTGCGTAAAGTAGTCCATTTTTAATTAGATTGAATTGATTTTAGCATTACGTTTCAGTAATGAATGAATAATATTGACTTTATAATCAATATTTGCCTCATTTTGTCCACAATCTTAAATGGATCTCAATATAGTTTGGTGTTAGCATGTTGCTAAGCTAACAACATAACACTAAAAAGAAGCATAGATATACAAATATTGGGTAAAATAGTCAATTTTTAATTAGACTGAATTGTTTTTAGCATTACTTTTCAGTAATTAATGAATTATATTGACTGTATAATCAGTATTTGTATCATTTTGTCTACAATCTTGAATGGATTTGTTCACTGAGCTGGGATTGATTTCTCTGTGGAGGATACATGTGATGCTGCCTAAGAATTCAGCCAAAAGAAGGTATCTAAGAAGGTTGTATAATTACACTGCCTAATTTTTGGAACAGCCTCTGCACAATTTATGATGACTTAAAATGCTGCCTACATAGGCATCTCACTAGGTTTTGGAACAGAGCAAGAGAGACTGACAGAGGTACAGAGAAAATATTTTTTATTTTATTTTTTAACAACTTCCCCCCCCCCATCATTTTACAATAAGAAGAACAAAATCACATCCATTTTCTTGTAGTACTATATACTGTGTATACGGCTTGAGAAAGCTTAAAGAGAAGTAGAAGGAAAGAAGACGGGTGTTCTCATTTACAAGATGGTGTCTGTGAACAAAAGGCACTTTGAATAGGACAACCTTTAAATGCTCACCTATTACACTACAGCACGAACACTATGGGAGCTCATTTACATACAGAAAAAGTTTCCAGGACGATACGGGGGCCGTGGCTCACTGATTTTCCAATGCGTTTCTGCCTCTCCCCTCAAACCACGTGTGCTCTAAACTACGAGAATGTCTAACAAAACTCTACTCACATTAACACATTTTAACACGATCCTCACCTAAATTAGTCTGACATTTGGAGCGAACATTTCATTGCTTGTGATGAATCCTCTACCGTATTCTCGATCTTACTGTATTTTCGGAATCAAATAAACGTGACACTTGATAATTAAAATGCCCATTACTCCAACAAAGTTGGAGACTGAAGTTATAAAGCAAAATGTAAATAATCTATGTGTTCCTGCTTATGCATCCGGAATTTATCATTTTAAGAACGATGTTGTTAAACACATTTAAGAAGTAAAGGCCAAAGTATACTTCGGTTTTCAGAGTGTGTGTTGCAAATACACACAGTACGTGCGGACTGACCGCATGCAGCCTTGTTTTTCTAGACATGGACACAGTCCAGGTCTTTTCGGCGTTGCCTGGCGTTAACTGTGCTAAAAGAGTATCGAATGGGCTTGCGGTCAAAAGGCTGAGCGCGAGAAAGTATGGCACGCAGAAAAACGAAATATGTCCTAGCCTTAAGAAGGGGCATTGCTTTATTAAAGGTTGTAGTAAAATGCCTTTTGTCAGAACCGATATATAAAAAATTTAACCCCCCTTAGTAAAAACAAATGCAGAAGAAACGAGAAACAGTTTTCGTAAAAATTGTCTCTTAAGAAACAGTCGTTCTGGTGTGGTATTATTCGCATATGAGTAACAGAAGCACCAGTATTTTTTTTTTCGTAATACATATTTGTTTTGACAGTTCGCAAAATTGTTCCTTCAGCCCCCACCACAAAAGATTACAAATAAAACTTAAAAAAAAAAAAAAAAGATAAATGAAAAGTAAAAACGAACTTCCCCAACACTTACAAAGACTGGGATTCTTTTTGTGGCCCTCATATTTAGAGTCCAGGAGCTCGCAGACTTCAACTTTTTTTTTTTTCTTTTTTTACTTGCATCACTTTCTTAAAAATCTCAGACAAACATAGATATCTACCCAACACATTGCACATGGCTCAGTCCACATATATCTCTTTTTTTTCTCAATAATAACACTTTTTTTTTTTTTTTTTTTTTTACAAAGAAAACAAATTCTTGTTTTCTTTGACAAATTGTTTCCGTTGTATATGAAAGTGTATTTGTCATGTATTTGCACTGACCTGAACAATACCAAAGGTTGCGAAGACCCGTGTGTTTACGAGTTTACTATTTCTGGACATTTTCCAATGACGTCACTGACTCGGGTGAAAGGTCAAAAAATAACTAGACTGCCATAGAGCTAATTTCACAGCGGAAGAACTATACATATATCCATATATATACAGTGCGAGTACGATATGATCTAACAAATATTTATAAATATGATGTTTGCAGTTGCTTATATGTTGTTTCTTGCTAAGCCCATGATACATATTGTACATATTTTCTGTAGTTTATACATGAGGTGAAGACCCTGAATTACATGTAAAGGGGACACTGAGGCACTTTGATGCGTTTGGATGGTGAAATATAGTCTGTTTTTGACAAGCTACCGAAGGACGACCGGCGGGCCGATCTCTCAGCCAATAAGAGTCCCTGACATGTGATTGACAGCCAGGCAGTCCAGTTATTTAGTGAGGTCAGTGATTTCGAGAGTCTGTTCTTGTGCTGTTTGGACAGCGAAAATGTTCTTCTCTATTTTGTTTTGTTTGTCTCAAAATATAATATGTATTGTACCTTAAATAGGGTGCATATTCTAAAATCAAAATTCGGTAGAGGAGATTAAAGAGGTAGTTCAGACAAAAATGAAACTTCTGTCATAATTTACTCACCATCACGTCGTTCCACATGCGTTGAACTTGCGCAAACATGTTTAGCGCTAAATGCAAATTCTTGCGTAAACACTGTGAATGAGTTGCTCATGAATGTGCGTCAAGATTTTCACCAAAAAATGACTTGAATTGTGGGTTGTTTTTCACCAACAATTTTTGCGTGGCTTCAAAAGACTTGGAATATGACGCACAAGTTGCATAGACTACTTTTATGGTACTTTTGCATCCTTTTTTAAACTTGAAAGTAAATCTATATCCACTGCCATTGTACCGAGATATTCATTTAAAAAATCTCCTTTTGTGTTCCGCAGTAGAAAGTGTCATACAGGTTTGGAATGACATAAGGGTGAGTAAAGTATGACTGAATTTTCATTTTTGGGTGAACTATCCCTTTAAATGTTTCCCTTTGTCCTTTAATGGTATGGGCATGTGTCATAGTGCAGTGTTTGTGTATGTGTTATGTATGTATGTTTCTTAGTTTACTGCTATGCTGGTAGGCTAAAATGAAATGGCAGCCATCGGTAGATTGTCTTGTGAGCCAGGCAATACTAGTGTTTTGAAACAAAAAACTGAGGTGTGGAGAGAAAATGTTAATGATATGAAGGAACTGCAAACCAATGGTGAGTGTGATTGGTAGGAAGGGTAGAGCACTGTCGACATCATAGTGACCCCAAAATCTAGTTAATGAAGCTTAGAGATTGTCCATTTGTTAGTCACATTCAAGTTGAAGGAGAGTTAAATGATATGTTTGTTCTTAACCTGTTATTCTACGGAAAACAAAAACACTTTGGTAAGCACAAATCCACATGCAGTCCGAGCGGGTGTTACGTTGTGAAAAAAGTGCACAAAACCTATAAAACAAATAAAAAATGTAAAAGTTTGAATCTCATGAAAACATGTCCAGATCACATTTTAAAATCAATAAGAGAAAATACATTTATATTTTACATAAAGAAAATGGGCCATTTATTTTCAGGACAATTAATCAGACCTTAATGCATCTTGACATTTTACTTTAGAATTTTAGTTTTTAATGGTTATTCTATTTACTGTAATACAATGATTTTTTTTAATTATTATTGTAAAACAGTTAAAATTATTGTATTACAGTATATTTTAAATCAGCATAAATTTGTATTACCTTAATGTGTCATGACGTACAAGTACACATTTTTAATTCTAAATACTGTAATACAATAATTTTAACTGTTTTACAGTAAAAATAAAAAATCATTGTATTACAGTATTTTTTTAAATCAGAAAAAATGCATCTCAACATTTTACTTTTTAGTTTTAATTCTCAATGATCATTCTCATAACTGTAATACAGTCATTTTACTGTATTACAGTACTTTTTTAAAATCAGCATACATTTTCATTACTTAAATGCATCACAACATTTTGCTTTTTAGTTTTAATTTTCAATGGTTATTCTCATAACTACAATACAGTAATTTTACTGTTTTACTTTTTTTTTTTTTAAAAACTCATACTACAGTAGTTTTTAAATCAGCACAAATTTTCATTACCTTAATGCATCTCAATATGTTACTTTTGAGTTTTAATTCTCAATGGTTATTCTCATAACTGTAATACAGTAATTTTACTGTATTACAGTAAAACTCATCCATTTGCAATATTTTTTAAATCAGCATAAATTGTCATTACCTTAATGTGTCTCAACATTTTACTTTTGAATTTATATTCTTAATGGTCATTCTCATAACTGTAAAACAGAAATTTTTACTGTATTACAGTAAAAAAATAAATCCTTGTTTTACACTATTTTTAAATCAGCAAACATTTTTATTATCTTAATGCATCTTGAAATTTTACTTTAGAATTTAAGTTTTTAATTGTTATTTTTATTACTGTAACTGTTTTACAGTAAAAAAAAATAAAAAATCATTGTATGACAGTATTTTTTTAAATCAGGAAAAATTATCATTACCTAAATGTGTCTCAACATTTTACTTTTAAGTTTAAATTCTCAATGTTTTAAATTCTCAATGGATATTTGTCCTAATTTCATATTTTTTTTATTTTTTTTATTTAGGGGTGACATATGACACGGACATGATCTTGACAGGTTTTGTGAGATTATCCCCTGTATGTACTGCAAAACCAAACCCAAAGCTAAGAAAAGTAGAATAAGCCCTTGTGTGTAGGGCCTACTGTAGGATCGATCCTGTATATGTGGATGCACAAGCACTCAGACTGAATGATGGTGGTGCTAAAACCCCCATTAATTCATTCAATTAGAGTGTATAACTCAAATCACTGACCTTTTAATTCATCAACACTACATAATGAAAGATATATATATATATATATATATATACTGTATCATTAAGGTTTAACCCCAAAACAACAGTCAATCGTGCTTGACCCTTCTTCCCATTACTGTCATAAAACTAAAAGCCAGGTTCTCTATATGATGTTGTGATATGTTATGACTGCCTCTGTCTCAGTGTAGTGCTGTCATTGAAATGTGTATTTGCATGTTCTATTGCTTTGCTCAAGCTATGATGAGAAATTATCTGTGTGTGTGCGTGTGTGTGTGTGTGTGCGTGCGTGCATTTATGTGCACACATGAACAAATTATCATAGAATCATGTAGCCTGACTCCGCATTGCAAATCTGAGGCCAAACAATCTGACATCCCTTATCATTGATCATTTCAATAAAACTGATCACGGTTAGTGTTCCGTGTTGTTTGACTGTTTCACTCACAGTCTGTTGCTTGTCCACAATTAAACAGGGAGTGGATGAGTTCACACTGCACTGAAGGCTGAGCCAATCAAAAGAGTTCAGCTGAGTTTCTCTAGCCAATCAAATGTGTGTCCGTGGTCGTATTCAGATGGAGCAGATCAATGTGGAGTCCATGATTAACATCATCCAGGATACATTTCATTTCAAATTTCATTTCTAGTGTACAATCAAAATTAGTTCTGACAGGCAAGAAATGGATTTTCCTCACAATGGCATTTGATTGGTATTTGTATGAGCAAATCAAAAGAGGATAAGGGGATTGGTCAATGTACTGGTTGCCTCAGGAACACAATAAAGATGCTGAAAGATGGTTTGTCATTTCTTCTGAATGCTTATTCCATCCGGTCATCCGTCATCAGCGTAGTGTGTTCTCCAAGACTAGAGGCGTAATGCTGAAGTACCCCAGATTCCTCATCCGGAATTGGGTGCCAATGTTTTCAGGAATTGTGTTTGTGTATGGCATGTCTGTGTGTGAGTGAGACTTTTGAGGGGCATGTGAGAAAGTTCCATACTTAGCTTTGTGACATTTCCAGTTTTCATTGCGGATTTGTGCCTGTGTGTTTCATGAAAAGTCTCGTCAAAGGAACCATGACTGCAAGAAAGGAAATTAATGAGTCACTCCAAAAATTAAGTAAAACAGAACTTCATCAAACTAACTCATGGAAATAGTTTTTACCTTTATACGTTTTTTTTAGCCCCATATTGCCACCCAATTTTCTGCATAAATTAGTCTTTTGTCCAATGAATCTTAAAGGAATAGTTTAGCCAAAAATGTTAATTCTGCAATAATTTAATCACCTTCATGTCATTCCAAACCCATATGACTTTCTTTCCTCCATGGAACACAAAAGAATAAATGTAGCAGAATTTTAATGCTCTTTTCCATACAATGAATGTGAAAGGGGACAGATGCTGTCAAGCCTTAAAAATGATAAAAAGCACCATAAAGTAATCCATATTACTTGTGCGCTTTATTAGGTTTTAGCACTGGTGCTAATAAACAAAACAATTAATTAGCACAAATTAAAATGAACTGTCACACTGAACAGTACGGTCAAAAGTATTTTATTGTTATTGTTTAAATAATTTATTACTATTTTTATTATATACTTCAGCAATTTACTACTACTGTTAATACTAAATTATTTTTATACCATGTCATATATATTATCGTTTATATTTAAATGACTTGTTTGTAGGCTTGGGATCGATGCCGTTTTCACATTTCGATAATTGGAAGACTTTCCCGATGATCAGTCAATATATATATTGTGATTTTTTTCCCCCAGAGACAATTAGGGCTGCTCATTGCACAATAGCCTTTGTCTTTTCAAACATATTTCTCAACACAACTTTGGTAAAGTGTGAGCGGGCAGGGTTAATTGAAGTGGGTCATGTACTGGACGCGTACTGAGGAACGACATGTGTAAAAATTCTAAACTATTATTTTCTATGAATGTACATACACAGCGGGGGCTCGCCGCCTCTCGAGGCTGCCCAAAGTTTTCCATAATATTCACCCCTAATCATTATCAAAGGACAAAGATTATTTACTCTGGTCATTACTGGATGAATTATTGTGTATAAGTATATTTGATACAGCCTACACAATGTATTTTCAGTTACATGTATGTCTTTTTGTGGTTTGACAGCTTGAATGAAAGACCTATTCAAGGCTACATTCAGGGAAATTGCATAATAAACGTCGCCATTTCTAAACGTTCAGTTTGCACAGTTACAGCAGTTTCATACGCTAACCTGCAAACTCATCAACGTCTCTTTGTTCATTCTTGAAGAATTTCAAAAGCCTTTATCACTTTGGATTGCCATCAGCTCGTAATGTGTGTGTGATGGCTCTTCCATGCCTCGACCGGTGTTGTGCCGAAATCCGACTCCCCGCCAGATTCTTACTCCCTGATACCTGATTAGTCCCTATCCCTAAAGCCCACCCCTAACACTAACCATAGAAGTGAGTCATTGGTCCCTATCCCTAAAGGCAAAACCTACACCTACCCCTAACCATAACCATATAAGGGAGTCAAAAATCGGCATGACACTGGCTTCAGTAAATGTTATGTCGCCCCCTTGTGGTCTCCCAAAGCTATTACTTCAGACTACATTGAATGGAATACAACTGGCAGTGAATTGAAAGCACACAAATTTGGCTTCTTATTTAAACGTCAGCTGATGTAAACACAACGATGCCTCAAAAATGTATCGATAAAATAATGTGCCAATCAATAATCGATATATCGATGTTTTATTTGATATAATGATAGAGTTATATTACTATTAATATTCATCACAAGATACATTTCCTTGACTGCTGATTTGCCCTCTCCATAAAATACATATTTCCTTATTTCTTCTTATGTAATCAAAAATACTTTTTTTTCTTATTAACATATTAGTGTTAATTTACCATATTAATTATAACGATTTAAGAATGGACCACTGAAAACCTGTATCCATCAACCATTAATCTTAACTGACCATTAAATAGAATAATATCTTTTGTTTTTATTGATGGCATCAGTTTCTGCTGCTCTCTTTTATGCGTGAAGGCTTCCATGCACGTTTCTCAGCGTGCAACTTTGAAAAAAAATTACCGTGACCCTGAAAACGTGTCCACAGTAAACTGCTACAGTTCGAGCGCTCGAGATTTGGTAATAACAAAGCAGACTTGAAACTCACCGTACCTGTTCTTGCAACATTCCTCGTTGGAAGAAATTACACTTATTGCACACATGCGAATGGGTTAAAGTTTGTCGTTGCATATTGTAATTTTTAATCGCAAATGTGAGCAATACAGTCACACTGTACAGCTCTGTCTGTAGCCGTATGATAGCTTTGTTTGTGAAACAAACCGAAAAAAATGTCAAGTTACTCACAGAAAATCTTGCACTCTGCCGTAGCTCAGAAAGAAAATACTTTAGTGTCTGTTCCCTTTCACTTTCATTGTATGAAAAACAGCAGCTCTGAGACTTCTTCTTTAGTGAGGAAAGAAAGTCAAATGGGCCTGGAACAACATGAGGGTGAGTAAATGATGACTGAAGTCTCATTTTTGGGTAAACTTGAGTTCCTTACAATTCCTATAAGGAATATGCTTTGAAATCCTGACAGTTTGTACCACAAAGTTCAGCAGTTATATTGAGACAGTTCTCAGAATAACCACTAGAGTACAGTGGACACAGTACTAAACACTTACCTACTGCTACAGCACAAATCTAAACAGGCAGATTTAAGCTCAGAGTAGACGATGTCACCTCTTTTACAGAGCCACTTCTACAGGCAAAATAAACTGTTGAAAAAAAGCTAACATTTTCCCTGCTTGCGTTTAGAACTTTGTTTAAAATATGAAAGAGTTGTGGTGAAGTTATGGTTTCAAGAAGCTTCCATTGCTTTTGACTTACTAGAAGTTGAACTTCTAAAATGTTTGTATTCTTTAGGAACCCACACTATCTTTCTGTCTCTTTCACTTTACTCTTTTCTATTGCTTTCTCTTTGTAATCCTCGACAGTAGTGTCCATCCTTTTTTTTTAAAGTTGCCTTCTGTTGAAGTTCATATTCAACTGTCTATGACATCATGTCTGGTTGCTGAGGGCAACCAGACAGTCGGGACGTGACACTAACACACACACTCACTCACTCTCTCTCTCTCTCTCTCTCTCCTCTGTGTCAAACTTTTTGTGTTGCATAGATCTGCATGGTAAAACTACTTTCAACAAAAGTAAACTTGATCAGTGTGTGTGCATGCAGGGTCCAAAATACACTCGCAAAGTGCCAAATGCGAGTAAAAATTGTGTTACTCGCCAGCTGGGAACGGCAACATTACATGGTTTAAATCAAATTCAAGGAATTCTGACCCTTTCTTCAACTCAACTCACATACCAACTGTCTACTATTGTCGTAAGTCACGCATTTTAGAGGTTAATGTTATGATCATCAGAAGTTTAACTAGGATACTTAAGTTTTTTTTCTCTCCAGAATTCAACGTGGCGACACATATGTTAAACAGTCCTCGTTCTATGCAACCAAAATGAACCTGATATCCTGAACAAAATCACAATGAGTCTTTACATTTCTGCGTCAAGGGACGTTTCACTGAGACGGAGACCTACTTATGTCATACAGTATATGATGCTGCTAGTGACACAGTTAGCTCGTTTACATGCACGATTTAACACTGATTATGCTTCATAAACTGACAACGTGTAAGGTCATGTACATTCATTCAACGGATTTCCTTTATAAGGAAAGTTTATAAACGGTTTAAGAATCGCACAAGTAGATTTTTGCCCATTACTTCTGATTTTGCGTTGTTTGTAAACACCTTTACTGATGTTCTTACCGGCTTTTCCAAAGTCCACAAGCGTTGTGAGCATGCTTGCTTACGTTTAGCATCAAAAACAGAGAATAACCAGACGATTTCAAATCTCATGTAAGCGCGATTTTCTTGCGTTTTGAAAAAGCTGGTTGTGCATGTAAACACACTCAATGACCTGCATGCTTTGTTGAGGATAAACAACTAATTAAAGCCATTGTCATGTCGGCAAATATATATTTAAATTTTTTTCATGGCCAGTAAGAAGTATTTACAGCTGGAAAATTCTCTCAATTAATTACTTAATTTTGGGCTCTGTGTGTGTGAATATGTGCGGTACCAAGGACTTTATGAAACTAAGAAGGGGATTGTTAAATTGTATCCTTAATAAACCCACTTACATTTCCAATCAAAAAGTTTGGACTCAACATTATTATAACTATTTTCCACATTTTAGAATAATAGTCAAGTTACCAAAATTTTCAAAGAACTCAAATGGAAGTTCTGCAAGTATCCATCTCGTCCATTTCAAAATGTAAAACTTTACTCTGTAATAAAATCATATGTAGGCACAATTTCTCATTTGTCTACAAAACTAATTTCAGCTAATTGTTAAAAATTCAAAAGGTGATCAACAGGTGTTTAGGATTATAACTGAATTCTGTAAAGTGTGTCCAGACTTTTTTCTGGTAGTGTAGATAGATTACAACTCTGATGATTTATAATACATTTGGTTTTGGGATGAGCAGCGACGTTATAATAAGTGGGGAGGAGGAGAAAACTATTGTTTCCATGTGTGTGCTTCTCATTGTCAATGCCTGTGGTTTTAATAGCTGGTGCGAGAGGGAACACGGCCACAAAATCCATTTGAAGTCAGCAGTGTGTCCTTTAGCAAACCCTAAAAGAGCCGCTGACTGCTACCAGCCACACGCACTTACACATCACTCTAGCACTGATCAAAACCAGCTGATTGATTGGTGATTTGCAAAGGCTGCTGTTAAAAATTTAGAGGAATATTTTGGGTTATTTTCAACCTAATGTCAGTGTACCACATGTTTGGCATTTGGTCAGTTACCACAATTGTGACTTGTCTATCAGTGTGTGTAAACAAACAGGATATACATTTACAGTAAATACACTTACAAAAGAAGCCTAGCAGGTAAGCGGGCTAAAGGGTTTTAAATCATATTAAAATACCAAGATCGATCTTGTACTTTAACCCTTTAAGCTCTGAAGGTGTTTTCTGTTTCCTGTTTCAGTGGCATACCCAAAATGAAAGGCTTATAACTTGACAAAAAAGAAAATAAATAAAAATAAAACAAGGAGGGTCAAGTGTTTAGTATTGTTATAAAGATTTTTTTTTCTCACATTTTTTAATGAAATAGATTATGACAAATTTTGAGACTCTCAGTCTAAGAAACTGCTGAAAAAGAAAAGAAGAAAAACAGCCAAAAATGTAGTTTTTTTTTCTTTCTTATTTTCAGTTTTTGACTTTATATATCTGTGGGTGTAAATAAGGTGGCTCAGAAAAAACTGCATTTGTTTTGCTTCCAATCATGTCAACTGTAACTGAGAAAATATTTGTGTTGATACGAAAAAGCAATCAAAAGTTATAGCATTACAAAAATAGTTTCACAGGTTTTTAAAAAAAAATGTACGTTGAACAATTTTTCTAGGTGGATAAACTTCTGTTATGCATTATCAACTTAATTTCTGTTTGTGAAGTTTGCACACTTTTCATCTAACTACATTTCCTTCAATGCCTCTTCCTGGTATCCTTTTGCAAAATTAACCAGGTTTACATTTTTAGAAGGTCTTAAAAAAGGCTAGTAGCATAATTTGACCGTTTATTCGCGTTGCTCACAGCTTACCTGCTAAACTTCCATTGTAAGTGCATCACTGTAAACTGTTTGTAACAGTTACATCTGTGGGAAACGATAAGTGATGCGTCAAAATGATTAACTGAATAAACTAAATGTGTATGTACCTGAGTCTGCTGTGGGATGTTCAGAAAGTTGTTGTCCCGTGTTCCGATGCCGACAAACCTGTTGGAAGCTGTGGAGCCTGACGCTGGGTATGCTGTCGACATACGCGTAGAAACACACAGAAAAAACCCACAAATGTCTGTCAGCTTTCACAGTTTTGATGTTAGTGTTTGTATTTTAAAGCTTTAATTTTTTATATATATTGTTTGCTATATTATTTATTTTAATTGTCAATAAAAGTATAATAAACATGTTATTTAAAGATAAAATGTGCCATTTCTGCACCACTAGCTGTACCAAAAACAGAACTGCAAACTGTTGGCTCAACCAGTGGTGTGAGTTTGGGTTGGGACTAACTGTTTGTTCAAGCAATGGAAGATAAAAAAAATTAAAAAAAAGCCATTGTTTTACAATTCTGTTTGATATTATTTTTTTGGGGAATTACACACTTCATTTTTAACAGTAAAAAGTGCAAAAGAGTAATGGGAAATCCATCATTTTCTTTGGGTTATGATAACTATCTTTGCCTCCTGGTAAAGATCTAAAGATGTTTTTTGTGTTAAGGTTAACAAGGTACACTAACCAAACTGTGAATTAAACTCATGGGGTTGGAAAGGGAGAATTCAGAAAAAAAAAAAAAAAAAACTTTTAGTTAAAAAAATTTAAAAATTCAAAACATTTGTAATCACTGAAAATATCAAATTCCAAATTCAGGGCAGTTATGCGCAGTGGACTCCGTGAGATCAGAGGAGTTTTTTTTTTAATGAAAGTGTTTGCAAATATATGAATGTGTGTGAGTATAAGACTAAAATATGAATGCTGGAAAAAAGGTTGCACCAAAAGATGGAAGGAACAAAATGAAGGGATACGACAGGTTGAGTATGACCATTAAATAGATATGAAATGAATGAATGAGAAAATGCAGGAAGAAAAAGAACATTCATTTTTGAGAAGGAAAAAAGAGGTTTGCTCAACCAGGCTCCTCCTTTCGCCCGCCCGCCCTGCTGACAGCACCCAACACACACACACACCCCAATTCAAAGACCCAACACCACCCAGCGCTGCCCGCTCTCACACACGGCCAAACATATCACAGATCCCTTCACCTGCATGTCTACACACATTTCCCTTTTGTATTGTGCCTGATGTGTCAATGGAAATGGGTTATCGCTGAATGTGGGGCGTCATATTTGTTTGTTGCTTTGTTTTGGTATCTTTTGGAGTCCATGCCAGCTGCCCTGAATTTGATCTCATGAAAGAAGAATAGAAGAAAGAAAAATGAAAATGAGAGAGATTAGGAGATGAGGAGGAAGCAGTGGAAATAATTGACAGATTTTTTGTTCGTTTCAGCCAGTGGGAGGCATCGATGTGTCTACATCGATCGCAAAAGCCATTCTGATTGCAATCAAATAAACAAATGAAAAGAAAATTAAAAAGCAGGATGAAAGGGTGATATAATGAAACAAATTAACAAAGAAAAAAGAACGAATCTGAGGGAGAAGAGCAGGGCAAGGCCAGAAACATACTAATGCAAGTACATAAACGCAGATGCAAATGCATGGCCAACGCATTTCAAGAGAGTAATCCCATTGTATATATTTGATGTGCGTTCTTTCCTGTGGTGGTAAAAAACCTCAGTACACAAGAGGGCGATAGAGTTACCTTCAAATATTTGTGCCATTAAAAGAGATGTACTATTATGCAAGTAGCTAGCTATAAACAAGAAGACAGTTTAAATAAATATCTTGCTCAGATAGATCTTTTTCAAACTTTTGCTCACAGTTGCATGACAGTAGTTGACGTGAAAGAGAAAGCTGACCATAGAATAAGACAGTTTACGCTAATATCCGTTTAGCAAAATACCTTTTGCAACAATGCTGAGAAAGCAAATTGAAATTCTGTTTCATTATGA
>NC_059350.1:5735000-5812500 GCF_019703515.2 Myxocyprinus asiaticus
GTAGTGTATGTATACACATCAAACATCAAAACTAGTTACATTTTCAGACAAGCTTTGGCAAACCAACAAAGTTTGTCTGTCTACTTGAACATTGGTGTCTTTAATCATTTTACTGTTGCTTGTCTAAAAACATCCCTTACATGTGGTAAAATCACTGTAAAGCACTCATTCATATATCTGCATGGGTTTGTGTGCGTACAGGTGGGAGAGGGTGAGAAACTGGTTCGAGCTCTATTTTCTGTCGCTAGGGAACTGCAGCCATCAATCATCTTCATCGGTGAGAACTGTCAGTCAGATTCATTCATGCTTCAATAATAATTAATAATTTTCTTTATTTATCACACATTATACATTTGCACATATACAGTGAAATTCTTCTTTTTCACATATCCCAGCTAGGCTGGGGTCAGAGTGCAGGGTCAGCCATGATACGGCGCCCCTGGAGCAGATAGGGTCAAGGGCCATGCTCAAGGGCCCAACAGTGGCATCTTGGCGGTGCTGGGGCTTGAACCCCCGACCTTCTGATCAGTAACCCAGAGCCTTAACCGCTGAGCTACCACTGCCCCCGTGTGTGTTTCTGTATGTGTGATTAATGTTAGTTTTGCTGCAGATGAGATTGACAGTTTGCTGTGTGAGAGGAGAGAAGGGGAGCATGATGCCAGCAGAAGACTCAAAACAGAGTTTCTCATCGAGTTTGATGGAGTAAGTGGACTGGACTGAGAATCATCAGATCTTTTTTAGTGAATCAGTCAAACTGGCTCACAAATTGATCCAAATGATTCATTACAGAATCGATTTGTATTTTAATGATTCTTAAAAATCCTTATCCAGTAATGACTTGAAAAGTCATGGAAATTAATGTATTCAAATATTCAGTGCTTATTACTTGGACATAAATCCTGATTACATCAGTTTTTTCCATGCTGGTCTGTTATTTTGATATTAACTATTTAAGATAAAACCGCCCCTAAACAGCACATGACAAACGGTGCTTGGTCGCACACTGGTCAGAAGATTTAAAATGGAAGTAGTCTACATTATTTCTGCTTTCTAAGTGGGTGGTCTTGGCCAAAATAAGTTGCAATGTGAACCAGACTTTATGCCAATAGTTTGTGTGTGTGTGTGTGTGTGTTGTCAGGTGCAGTCAGGAGGAGATGATCGAGTGCTAGTAATGGGAGCCACTAACAGACCTCAGGAGCTCGATGAGGCTGTTCTCAGGTACCTCTGACCTCTACTCTGCCACTTCATAGTTCCCTCTAACTACACTCTCTAAATGGATTGTGATATGTTTTTTGTTTACAGGCGATTTGCTAAACGCATTTATGTGGCTTTACCTACAGAGGAGGTACTGCATACACATGCATTATGTATTAATGTAGTTTAGGTTTGCCAATGAATTAACCATGAATACAGGCACTAATCAGTTTGTGTGTATGTGTGTTTCAGACTCGTTTAAAGCTGCTTATGAACCTCCTCAGTAAACATGGCAACCCTTTAACTCAGAAAGAGCTGAGTCAGTTAGCCAGGTAAAAGCCAGCGTCATAATTATGTATGTTTATGCAAATGAGCATGATAAATATTAATGCTGGATGTTTAATATTGCATTTAATTTGAATGAGGCCGGTAACGATGTGTTTTTTTTAGCATGACTAAGGGTTACTCTGGCAGCGATCTGACCTCACTGGCCAAAGACGCAGCTCTTGGTCCCATACGAGGTGTGTTTGTATCCAATACAAATGTGACATTTGGTCTACTGCTATGTTAAGCTGAAAATTTAGTCATTACATCAAGTTCTGTTTTCCTTCTCTAAACAGAACTGAGGCCTGACCAAGTGAGGAACATGTCAGCTAAAGAGGTAGAGGATTTTTCACATCTGAAGATTAATCTACCTGTTTCTTAAAGGGATAGTTCACCCAAAAATAAAGATTCTGTCATCATTTAGCCACTCTTGTGTCATTCGATACTCATTTGATAATATTTTTAAGTGGAACACAAAAGGAGTTAGCAAGCAGAATGTTCATGCTGCCCTCTGGCATACAACAGAAGTGGATTGTGACAACAAGGACAAAAAGCACCTTCAAAGTAGTTCAAATGGCTTGTGTGCTATATATATATATATATATATATATATATATATATATATATATATATATCAAGTTTACTGCAGCCATATGATAGCTTTGTGTAAGGAACAGACTGAAATTTACATTGTAATTCATTAAAAATCTATCAATCCACCACAGCTCTGAAATCTTGAAATTTGTGGGTGAACTCTGTTTAAATTAATCTTCACTATGTTTAAAACCTGGCTATTCAAATATAGATGTTTATTGCTACATAATTTGTACTCTATTGCATAATGTAAAATAGCAGTGGTATACTGCACAGGATAGTTCACTAGTATTGCATTATGAACATCTCTTTTTTTCCTGGCTCCTGTACAGATGAGGAACATTCGTTTCTCTGATTTTGTTGATTCGCTGAAGCGTATAAAGCACAGTGTCAGTCCTCAAACACTGGATCAGTACGTACGCTGGAACAGAGAGTATGGAGACACAACGGCCGTATGACATCAACACGCACTTGTGATCTTATGGTCCTGCAGAACTATTTGAAGGAAGTGAACAATTCTTTTTAATCAAGATGTGGAATGAAACTCATGGAAGGTGTTTATATTTGAACTTTTTCAATACTTCTGCTTTTGCAGTGGAGACATTTGGAGCTCAGGGTGACAGTTTTGATTTAATTACACCCAGAGATTAAGATCTACAGCAATATGGACAAAAAAGCATGATGAAATGACGATTTGAGGCGCTTACCTGCATTTTTTGTTAAACTGTGCTTTTCTACAAAACTGAGCTCCTTCCTTACTTTGCACCGATTCATTTGTGATCTAGATAAAGCATTTGTGAACAACAGTCTGAAGTGTTGTGTGTGCTATATGCAGATGCTTTTGTTTGGTTCATGTGTATTCGTGTATCTGATGTGCATTTGTAGCTTTGTCTTTACACAGCCAGTCAAACAACCCAATTACTCTATGTGATTTACTGCCATTATTCTAAAGAATTTAGGTCTTTATTTGATCATTCAATATGGCAAACTGTTTGAAATGCAATGGATTAATCTTATTACACAAAAGTCCAGGTTAAAAAGCCCTTATTCACAGCAGCGCCATATTTGATTTTAGACGGAAATGAAAACGAGACTATTCAGTTAGTTGAACTGTTGTTTAAATGCGTGTGGATCGTACGGCTGACGAAACGCTGGTTAAAACATCTTTTCAAAACATTAAGTAGACAAAAACGCCAGAGAACACTATTTGTAAAAAAAAAAAAAAAAATTAGGCGTAATATTGGAGCTGTGCCATCAAAGAGACTATCCCTCACAACTTAATTCATTCCCGCCAAAAATAAATATGGCGCTACGTCCGTGAAGGTTTATAACGGGTCTGGAGTTATGCGTATAGATGATTAATGAATGCTTACTGAATGTATATTTTGATCAGAAGCTCTGCAGACTACATTTATATTCGGAGTAACAGACTTCTAGAGTTTTCCCCCGTTTACAGCCACTAGAGGGCATCAACTGCTGAGACTGTGTATGAATGTCTCCCTAAACCTGTTATCAATGAACTGTTCATAAAACTGAAATCAAGATAATGTAATGTAACGATTTTTTTTTTTTTTTTTTTTTTTTTTAATGTATGCAGTGATACATCAGGTAATGATTTGATTAATTTGTAAAGTGATTGATTACACATTCTTAAAAAAAAAAAAACTATTTACTAATGTTATTTACAATTTTCTCTTTCACTAAAAAATAAATATTATTTTATACTCCCTCAAGTAACTGGGGAGTCCTGATTATTAATTGAAATAAAAGACCAAGAACCAAATCACTCTCCCTGAAGGGAATATCTGTACTGTGTCTTTATTCAGCACAACCTTCATTATATGTTTTGATTCTAGTCTTAAAGGAATCATTTACCTAAAAGTTCATTTTTATTCCAAAACCTTAAATTGTAATTTATGTGGAGTACAAAAGGAGAAGTTACAGTTGTGCTCAAAAGTTTGCATACCCTGGCAGAAATTGTGAAATTTCAGGGCAGTGGTAGCTCAGCGGTTAAGGCTCTGGGTTACTGATCAGAAGGTCGGGGGTTCAAGCCCCAGCACCGCCAAGATGCCACTGTTGGGCCCTTGAGCAAGGCCCTTGACCCTATCTGCTCCAGGGGCGCCGTATCATGGCTGACCCTGCACTCTGACCCCAGCCTAGCTGGGATATGTGAAAAAAAAAAAGAAGAATTTCACTGTATATGTGCAAATGTATAATGTGTGATAAATAAAGAAAATTAAAAATTAAAAATTAATTAATTAAATTAATTAATTAAATTAAAAAAGAAATGTTGGCATTGATTTTGAAAATATGACTGATCATGCAAATAACTGTCTTTTATTTAAGGATAGTGATCATATGAAGCCATTTATTATAACATAGTTGTTTGGCTCCTTTTAAAATCATAATGATAACAGAAATCACCCAAATGGCCCTGATCAAAAGTTTACATACCCTTGAATGTTTGGCCTTGTTACAGACACACAAGGTGACACACACAGGTTTAAATGGCAATTAAAGGTTAATTTCCCACACCTGTGGCTTTTTAAATTGCAATTAGTGTCTGTGTATAAATAGTCAATGAGTTTGTTAGCTCTCACGTGGATGCACTGAGCAGGCTAGATACTGAAATCTTTCTTGGTCTACCTGACCTTCGCTTGGTATCAAGAGATCCCCGAATTTTCCACTTCTTAATAAGTGATTGAACAGTACTGACTGGCATTTTCAAGGCTTTGGATATCTTTTTATATCCTTTTCCATCTTTATAAAGTTCCATTACCTTGTTACGCAGGTCTTTTGACAGTTCTTTTCTGCTCCCCATGGCTCAGTATCTAGCCTGCTCAGTGCATCCACGTGAGAGCTAACAAACTCATTGACTATTTATACACAGACACTAATTGCAATTTTAAAAGTCACAGGTGTGGGAAATTAACCTTTAATTGCCATTTAAACCTGTGTGTGTCACCTTGTGTGTCTGTAACAAGGCCAAACATTCAAGGGTATGTAAACTTTTGATCAGGGCCATTTGAGTGATTTCTGTTATCATTATGATTTAAAAAGGAGCCAAACAACCATGTGATAATAAATGGCTTCATATGATCACTATCCTTAAATAAAAGACAAAATTTCACAATTTCTGCCAGGGTATGCAAACTTTTGAGCACAACTGTATGAAGAATGTTCACACTGCTCTTTTCCATACAACAGTTTATAGTGACCATGGGTGTCAAACTTTAAAAAAGGACTATAGAAGTAGCTCATGTAAATTGTTTGCAATATTCCTAGTCTTTTAAAGCAGTCGATAGATTTGTATGAGGAACAGACCAAAAAAGGAAGATTTTCAGATCACGTAACTGTTTTTGTATATTTAAAAAAAGCTGCATGCAGATTTTCCTTTTGTATTTCATGGAGAAAAATAAAAGCAAACGGGTTTGGAATGACATGAGGGGGACAGAATAATGACAGAATTTTCATTTTTGTTTGAACTATCCCAGTTTAATCCACAAACCCAGAACTGGAATCAGAGTTTTTAATCCCTAATCTCCAGTTTAACCATCACAGCTGATCCTTGATCAGTTCTTCAATTTCAAGATGACACTTGTATTCAGTGTTAATATTGAGTGAGCTACATAGCAGCAAAACTAGCAGCAGTCTTGTTAAAGTTACATCAGAATATAAAGTCCTTATAGAAATGGTCAAAATGACTTTATATGTCTTAAGGGATACTTAATGCTAATCATATGGACGGTTTCTCTCTCTCTCACACACACACACACACACACACACACGTGCCCTGTAACAGTCCAGTTGAAATGTTGTGCAACAGTTGTAGTTTGGTTGTGAAGGCCTCAGTGGTCCAGAATGCGAAGGTTTCCTGATACGATCTTGTTCTCTAGCATCGCTCCAGCCGGGATATCAATTCTGTCTCCATGATTAGCAATAATGATAACAGTACCCTGTTGTATAGAAAAAAAATTACGTTATACGTTATGTCAAACTGTACAACCTTTGTATACAATGTTGGTTTAGTCAATCGATAATCATTGCATCCTTTTATTGTCTTATTTCCTGGACTTCTATACCTTGAGAGTGACTTGTTTTCCAAAGGTAACATCTCCTGATACAGTCAGGTGATCCAATTCCAGCATGTCAGGAATGCTCTCAAACCTTTTCAGGAAGTCCCGAACCTAGAACACACACAAACACACACTTGCAAGGTTTAATAATTCAAAGCTTCTAACCATAGAAAGGATGTATTCCTTAAAGAGACAGTGTCCCATAATCGGATTGGCTCAGTGCTTACCTTTGTAAAGGAGCTGCCCAATTTGACGTGAGGTGTTGTGGGAAACTCTCTCTTGGGACTCATGGTCAAAGACCCCGCGTCCATGCTGTACAAGTTAGACATGACCAACAGGAGGTCAGAGGTGGTTTTGACAGGCAGGAAGCGGCTGCGAGGCACGTTGATGCCCAGCACGTTGTCAAAGCTCTTCATGGCAGCACCCACCGCAGTCTCCAGCTGAATCACATTCAGACCGCCATCTAGAGTCTGACACAAACAAACATTTCAATTCATTTACAATGCCCGAAATCACAAAGGAACTGAAATAAAGGCACTGTGAGCAAAACCAAGTGAAATGCCTTGCTTTCTACTGCCTACATAGGGAGCTGCCTTCTTAGGCAGCATCCTCACTGAAATGGAACCTCATATGTGACCGATTTGAAAGCTCTAAATAGGCAGCATCTCTGTGCATTATCCACCTTTTTCCTGAATGCGGAAGTGTTCCACAATTCATAATGGACGCCTGTTTCCGTTTTCCAGTCTCAAGCGTTTTCACTTGCATCGGTGTGTTCTTAGTGGATAATGTGATGTTTAGCGTCGCAATGACTTTTTTTACAGTGCCTCACTCGTCAAAGATTAAGGTGTGGGTGGATGACGTGAAGCTATGAACCAAAGTTAGTTACGTTGACATCATTAACTACTTTGCGTTGTTATGACAAGTTGAGCCTGAACTCATTTTTATTCCAACTAACACTAACATGGTTGTTGCTCTCCATCTGGATTGCTCGTATTGGTACAGTAGTTTCTTATGGAGAACGGAACCACAACAGTCCATTGGCAATTAGAATCATCATGCGCCGCCTAGTGGTTAATTAGAAAAACTGTGGATACAAACAGCACTTCTCATGCGAAGCACACGGTGACTCTAGAGTAAAACAGTTCATTTGTACATACACTGAACTCAATACTTTTAGATACTGAATTAACCTTGAAGGACACATGCGATGCTGCCTTAGAATTTGGCCAAAACAAATTAATTTCATTAGAGTCTGGCGTTAGCATGTTGCTAAGCTAACAACTGGATTCTCTAATAAGCATAAAAATACATAAATGTGTGCGTCAGAAAAACTGACGCAGTAAATAGACTATTTTTTAATACATTGAACTCTATACTTTTTAATATTAATTTTTCTTTGAAGAACATGTGATGCTGCCTTAAAATTTGGGACTAGTATCTTGCAAAGCTAACAACAGGATTCTCTTATAAGCATAAAAATACACTGAAATCGGGGGCCTGGGTAGTTCAGCGAGTATTGACGCTGACTACCACCCCTGGAGTCGCGAGTTCGAATCCAGGGCGTGCTGAGTGACTCCAGCCAGGTCTCCTAAGCAACCAAATTGGCCCGGTTGCTAGGGAGGGTAGAGTCATATGGGGTAACCTCCTCGTGGTCGCAATTAGTGGTTCTCGCTCTCAGTGGGGCGCGTGGTAAGTTGTGCGTGGATCGCGGAGAATTACATTCTATACGTTTTAATATTGAATTATTCAAGGACACATGCAATGCTGCTTAGAATTTGGCCAAAACAAATTGATTTCAATAAAGTTGGGCGCTAGCATGTTGCTAAGCTAACAACAGGATAACATCTGTATTCTCTAATTACACCGGACACAAAAATATTGAGTAAAAAAGTGAATTTTTAAATACAGTACATTGAACTCAATACTTTTCAGTACTGAATTCTCCTTGAAGGACACATAAAATGCTCCTTTATAATTTGTCCAAAACAAATACGTTTCAATAGAGTTTGGCGTTAGCATGTTGCTTGGGCTTGTTACCTTGGGATTCACAATGATTTCCATGTCCATCGCGTTCTGTTCGTGAAGTCTTTTAATGGCCGGTAGGCTGATCCACAGATTGTTGGTGTTGAAGATCTTGAACTTGGTGACAGATTTAAACTCATCTACATGAGCTTTGGGAACCTGAGCAATCTCCAGCAGCCTCAGTTTACCATCGTACTGAGTCAACGTACCACCCTGAAACAAACACTGCCAGTGAGCTTTAAAGGAATAGTTTATAACATTTCAGGAATTTTGTCATCATTTACTCACCCTCATGTCGTTTGGTTCAAACCCATATGTCATGTTTGGAGAATGTTTACACTGTTTTTTTTCCATAAAATGAAAGCAAATATTGACCAGTGGCTTCTAGTTCTAGTTCCTGAAGTGTCATAAATGTAGACTCTTGTACTATATTTCAAGTATTCTGAAGATATACGACGGTTTAATGAGAGGAACAGACCGAGAAATCTCATTCGCGAATGGTCAGTTTATCATCTGAGAACATCAAACATTGAGTGATGCGTCTTGGCGTGATATTTTTGACTATATGAAACTATCAGTGACAAACAACTTAAATTTCAATCTGTTCCTCTAACACAGATATTGTATGGCTTCAAAAGAGACTGTATATAGTCTTATGGACTACTTTTATTGTACATTTACTCTGCTTTTGTGTCATTTTTTTAAGCTTGACTGCCCCTGTTTACTAAATGCTTTCATTAAAATTGAAAACTGCTAACCTCCTTTAGCAGTCAAACAGGTTTGGAATGACACTAGGGTGAGAAAATGACAGAATGAGCTTCCTTCTTTGTGAACAATTGTTTTATTTTAATATTAAATCTCTAATTGTTTTGAAAATTCCTAATGTTTCATTCATTCATTCATGTTCACTTCCTCTGAACGTTTCGAAGACAAGGGTAGAATTTAAACTACCTTGGCATGCAAACCTCTCCCTCCCCCTCACCTTCACATCAGCTCTTGTCTTATCGGTGACCTCCATGACGAATTCGCAGCGTTTGCTGCTCGGCTGGCTCACCAGGTGGTTTAAGATATGTAGGTCCACCGTGGCGCCCAGATTATCAATGTTGGACACAAAGATGTACTCCTTCCCATCTGCAATAAGCTTGTCCAGCACACCAGAGTTGAAAAAGCTGGCGTAGATGTCTCCATGCCCGGGCGGGTACCAAGCTTCTTCGTTCTCACCCGTCAGGCCCATGTTTGTGGCCATGGGCAACAAAGACTCCTTATTGATCCTGGGATACCTGTGTCGATAGAAGTGAGGAAAGGTTAAAACCGAAAAGGTCTTAGCACCGTGGCCTAGCGGTTAGAGTAGAGTACCTGCTCTGGTTGAAGGTGTGTATCTTGACACGGTGATGTGTGTATTTTTGCAAGATCTTCTTGGTGTCTTCGTCTGTGTTAAAGGAATTCATCAGCACTAGAGGAACGTCTGCATTATACTTCTTATTTAAATGCTGAAAGACAGAGAACGCTATTTAGCCAACAAAGATCTATTTCTTAATTATTTGATTCATTTATAGTTGAACAAGGCTAGAAACGCTTTCAAATCAGAAGTACTCATGAATATACAACTACATCAAGAAGTGCTAGTAAGAGGTGGGGATTTTGATTCATTCCATTGAATCAAGTCTTTTGAATCTGGATTCGTTCAGATTCATTCACTGATTCGTTCAATTACTATATCTGCAAATGTCTTGTATGTGTTATAAGTGAGTCATAGAATCATTGATTCAGTCACAACCGAAACAATGGAAATAAACTACAACTGTTCGTTCACTTAAAAGGTTCGTTCAAAAAAAACATTCATTCATGAGCGAGACGCTACTATTGCCAGTTCATAATGGTTAAAAACTGCAGAACAAATAGCACTGCAAGAGAAGGCAATCAGGTTTTACTGATATTATGCAACTTTGGGGTAAACAGTCATTGACACAGACGGAAAATCTTTACCAAGGTCTGAAACCGCAAACAGGGTCTTACATCACCTTAAACAGATTGCATATAAGCCAGAGAAATGTTTGACCAGATGTACAGTAGGTAAACACTGCTTGCCACATCACCCACTTTCCTGAGTCCCATACAATACTATCATTCAGTTCTGTTAAATTGTAAATTTTATATGCAGGAACATTCACAATTTTTAATTATAACAATATAAATGTAAGATAATATCAGTCAGCATTGTCACCATTACTTAGAGTCCTGTTTGTGCTACAAACAGTTCATTTTATACACAGTTTGATTACAAAAGAGAGAGAGAGAGAAAAAAAACACAATATATAACCAAAGTGACTAGGGATGTCAAAAGTATCAGTACTTTGGTCGAGCTGATACTAAAAATACCTTAAACGCAGACAGTGAGCATAAATAAATGACGCTATCGGTGGGCTTAATTCATTCTTAGTAAATTGCCCAGTGACTGTGTAAACATAACCATTGTGATGTAATACCTCGATCTGCTGTACAGTCAGGTCCAGGAACGTGTTTTCATTGCGGACGCTGATGAGACTCTTGGGTCCTTTGCAGCCCATGCTGGTGCCTAGACCTCCATTGAGCTTCACCACAGCTAGTTTATTAAGACTGGACGCCACATCGGCAGGAAGACCCTTCAACTTGATCTTCTCATAGGGCTGGATCTGTTAAAAAAAAAAAGAGAGCGAGAGAGAAAAAATCATTTGAGAGCAGAGAGAGAGGTTTAGTCAAGATATATAATTTAATAATAATCTGACTCATTCAAAATTGAACTAGTCCAGATAGTATGGCTTCAGAAGACTTAAAATATAGTGCATGAGTCTTGAGGACTACATTCATTCAAATGTAATGGTACTTTTTTTTCCTTTTTGGAGCTTGGCAGTAAAAATCACAATCCACTTTCATTGTATGGAATAGAGCAGCTTGAATGTTCATCAAAATAATTTTGTATTGATGAGGACGAGTAAATAAAGACAGAATTTTAATTGAATCCATAGTACTTTAATGTGTTGAAGATTAAACACTGAGCTTTGGAAGATGGTCTGAAACAAGAGACCTTACAAAAGTATATCATCCTCTAAGTCTAAATGAACGCATAGTTTATCTAAAATATGAGCTGCTTTGATTGATCTCAGTCTGGGTGAGGTGTGCTTTTGATAAGTAAAGAGCTTTCTGCTTCTAACTGATGTAGACTCACCAAAAACCTGCACACACAACCTTTATTAGATGAACAAACCATAAATCAAAATAGCACAAAGTGGTCTTGTGTTTCGGGTTTCATCACAGCAGCAACTGTTGGATTTGTTTTGCAACTGTCAGGTCAGAAGTTCAATATCCAAAGACACTTCCCCCAGGAACTATAAACTCAATGGATCTAAATAACTTAAAGGGTCATTTAATACAAAATTTTCAGCATTATGTTTCTCCCTGAGGTCTACTTAGAATGTTAGCCATGTTTTTGTGCAACTTGTTTTGGTCATATCACCCCCAGTGGTCAATTTAACAAAAGTTTGAAGGCTAAGAGTAGATTTACCATTATTTACAGCAATTTCACTTTTAAACTGCAACCAAACCAACTGAAAAAACCTACAGTAAAATACTAAGTAAATATGCAAAGATAAGGAGTGTGAGATAATGGGTCACTTCCTGATTGCCTTCTTTACCAGAAGATTAATAAATGTTTTTTAGGGGAATGGTGTCGAACACCAAATAAAATGACAAATTTTGTGAGGTTTGGTCTAAATATCATCCACACCAATTTTTGTGAGGATTCAAATAATGTTGTAGGAGGAATCACAAAAAATGCTACACAAATCCGTTCAAAATGGTTGAAATGCTTATGGTGAACCTTGAAAAATGGTTAAACACAGTATTCTGCAGGCCCCAACAAATACAGGGAGCAAAGAAGTGGAAAAGACAGTAAAAAATAAAGCTGTATGGAAATAGAATTTAAATTTTGCATGAGGAATCAGAAGAGATACAATTTGGTTCAAATGTTTATTAGCTACAACCTACATAAAATTTGGACTGTTGGTGGCGCTAGACTGTAGGTTTGAGCGACTGGCCCCAAAATTGGCACCAGTATTATTGAGATACACACTATACATTGTGCCAAATTTCATAATGTTTTACCACATGGGCTGCCATATTCTCAATGTACAATAAACCCTTATTTACAATAAGAGGGTCAAGGAAAATTGAATTTCTTGTTCTTTAAATTTCCCCTTTAAAAGAAGAACACCCAAACGTACAGAAGTACAGTAAAGACTAAATGAGAATGCGTTTGGCTGAAGGATTTCACTCCAGCGTGCTTGGAAAAATGACAAGACTGCTTATTAGCCCACTACACACAAATACACACTCTTTCAGCACTCTGATCATCCATCCAACCAATCAGCACTTCTAGTATGTGAATTGAGATGGTGATTGAAATAGAACTGAGCCATTGAGAGGGCATGTTACACTTAAGCACTGATCTAGAAGCAGTCGTGACATTTATTTCGTCCTGGGTTGAATGAGTCTTGATTTATTGGAGCTGATTTCAGATCATTTGTTCTGGATTACTATGTGCTGTAACCTGAGTTTCACAAATGGCTGTGTGCTTGAATAGAAATGTCAGCCAAGGTTGTGGGATGCTGGAAGTGTTCTGCTATTCATAGTTTAACCTTCAGTGTGTGAGTATTTGTGGATGGGCCGTGGGTTATTTTGGGGAGGGGACCAGAAGAGAAATGTCACGGACTTAATAAACTGCCCACAAACACAAACACCTCCTCCTGCCCCTCTCTCTCTCTCTCCAGCTATATTGACTTTCACTCTTTCTCTCCTTTTTAAGGTCCCCAAAAAATTTAAATCTGAGACCAAAATTTGGAGGTATCATTTTTAAGCTACACTGCTCAGCCCAAGTAGTTGCACATGGAACACATGGAAGCATGCGTTCATCTGTCTTACCGAGTCTTCAGGTGGTCTCTGGATCTTGGCCCAGTCTACAGAAGGTCCTTTCTCCTGAAGGAAACGGTGAAAGAGTTTTGTGAAGCCCTCAAAGTCCTTCCTGGAGATCTGCAAGAGACACAATTCACACAAATCATTAATTACAAATCAAGTATTTACAATTTTTATACATTCTTTGGCTTGGTAAGATGTTGAGCTCAACATAATTTGTGTTATTTAGTAACAAACCGTGAAGGATGGTCCTGGAGAGTTGACATCTATACTGATAGAAAGTATATACTTTAATAGAAAGAATTATTTAATATAAAGTATTATTCACATTTACATTTATTTTCTTGGCATAACTTTCCCAACCAAAGTGACCAACAAGACGGTCAGTACGTTTAGATGCACTTTGATTTCAGTCAGACTAAAACAATGATTCGTCTTTTTAAATCATCATGTAAACGCTTTAGTCCGACTGAAATTGTCCTTTTTCGATTTTCTGAAGTCAAACAGACCTAGATAATGTGTTTCGTTAATTGGACCACAGTTGGCCTTGGAAATGTGACATTGCATAAGGTTGTCGAAACAATGCCATGATGAATGCGCACCGTAAACAAAGCTAAAGGTGGTCCAACGAAATATTAGAGTATCTGACTTTTTTTTTGGCCAGGCAGGGTATATAATGTCAAATCATAAAAATAAGAAAAAAAAAAGTACATTTTTTTCAGTAGTTTCTTAAGCTGGGAGTCTCAGAATGTATCATAATCTATATCATACATTTTCTTTTTAAAATTCTTTACAATGATACCAAACACTTGACCCTCTCGAGTTAAAAGCCTTTAATTTTGGGTATGCCACTAAAACAGGACATCTTTAAAAACACCCTCAGAGCTAAAGGGGTTAAAAAATCTAGTATAAAACACATTTGCCAATTAAGTTCTTAGAAATGTAATCTTTTTCATGTTGGTTTCATACATTTTTGAAAAAAGGTTTATGCAGTTTTCAACAAATTTGAAATTCTGATTGAATGACCCTAAAACTTTCTGTAAAAAATATTAAAGATTTTCTTTACACACTGAATAGTATTTTCCAAGGTATTTTTTATTTTTTATTACTGAACTTCTTTGAATGAACTTATAATTAAGTTTTCACCAATTTAAAAAACAAAACAAACAAAAAAAACATTCTGGACAGTTACACCATCTTAAACCAATTTTGTTTTTTTGTGCATTTAAAATCGTTTAACGCACACCTAGCCGTGGATTATACCGCTTATACCATGGTCACTTGCTAGCATTCATTAGTTAAAGCTGTCATAAATTAATGCAGCACAAATTTTGACTGGAAGAAATATATATATAATTCAGAAATTAAAAACATAAAATCAAAAAAGCTGTATTCAACTCATTATCTGTATGAATTGCATTTTTAATGTATTTTTTTTAATAAATTAATTTGATCACAAAAACAAATTAGCATTATGTCATTAACATAATTGACCCTTGAAACAATGTAAGTCTATGGCATGTCCTCATTTAAATAGGTAAAAGTGTCTGTGTATGCATGTGGTGATAGATTTGGGTACATATGTGAGCTGGGGGAAAACACAGACATGCAGTCAAGGACAGCAGCAGCACTGGTGGGACATGTTTGTCACCTCCACTCAGAGGTGCAAAAACCATATATGCAAGGTATGCAATACATAGGGTGGCGCCAGCGGCTCACTAAAGGTGGTGCAATCGGCCTCCTCCACCCCTCCAACATCAGCCCCCCCCAAAAAATTTTGTTTTGCATACCCGCTCGGAAATGTGTATTTGCGCCCCTGCCTCCACTAATCACATAGTTTGCAGAGCAGTAAGTCTTACCTCCACCTCCGGTGACTTTGCAGTGGCCAGAAGTTTCTCCAGCTCTGTGTGCATTGAGCACTCATGCTGCAATCTCTGCTTCTCCTGAAACTCTGTCATACCTGCATTAGGGCCACCTCTATACAGATCTACACATAAACACAGGGAAAGAAAGACAGCATTATAAAACTGAGTTTGTGGGGAATACCTATAAGCCCTTGCGCTTGAATAATTTAAGCATGTTTGTCTGGTCAAAACAAAGGAATTTATTGGGGCATTTAATTAGTTGTTATTAAGAATTCGTAGAGATTTTAGCTCTTTTTAATTATTATTGATGTTGTTTTACTGTAATAAGATATTTTGTGTAAAGTCAACATAGGGTGATTATTGTTACCTTTGGTGTTCAATCCATGTAATTTTCCCATGAGCAAATGAATGTGTGTAGCTGAAGTGCAGCTTTATTTGCACTTCTTTGGGGAATCAATTGTTTAATGACTGACCATCAGTCGTTATTTTCTTTAGAGTCCATTAATTTAGGTAGAAACAATAATATTAAAAGTTAATTTGAAACCACATATGCTACAGATATTTCATGTAACATACCTTTTTAGTAAATAAAGTTGAATGAACTGATACATTTGTAGCTCTAACAAAGATTTTCTAGTTGTGCTGACATAAAAAGGATTAGTTGAATTTACTTAATTCAACTACATGATGCGAAAAAAATGCTACATACATATTTTAAGTAAATCCAACACTTTTGTTTTCAGTGTGGTGTGACAAAATACATGTTAAAAGTACAATTCATATTCATATTATTAAAATTGCATGCATTTTAACTGTTTAAATTTTTTTGAAATGTCCAAAATGGTTTTAGATTAAAACATTAAATTATATTATATATATATATATATATATATATATATATATATACATATATATATATAAACACCATATCGCACTAGACGACACAGCTTGAAAACGGCTTGAAAATTTATGTCAGCCACTCAGAAGACACTTAGGACATTGACTGCCTTTGCTGGTGTTAAATTAAAATTAAATAAGTTAGGTTGCATCAGTTTTCCTGTTGGCACATGCCACTTCCTCCCAAATTACAATATCAAAAATGCAACACAAAGAACCATATTAATACCATAGTGTTCTATGACATACATTGTAGAACCATGAAATACCATGACAACCATGATATTACTGTCTGATACCATCACTATACCATGGTACAAGAGAATTTTTAGGCATGAATAAACCAATTACCAGTGACAAAAGACATGATCAGGAACTTTTTACGAAGATAAAAAAAAAAAAAAAAATCCAAATATATAATAATCCTGAATGGGTGTCAGCAACGCAGAACGGTCCAAACTGAACTCTTTTCTTTCTATGTTTCTGGATATGGGACTGCCGATCTACTAAAACGAGACTCAAGTGCTCATCCGCAACTGAACCGAACCCGACAAGAGCCTCTGTGAAGTCAGATGAGATTTCAGTGGGTCTTTGCGGGAGACAGACCGTCATGCACGGGACACCCGATCGGGGCTTTGTAACGCACCGCTGATGGAGACGCGCAGAGAGAGAAAGAATAGTGCAGATCCCCTTTAATAAACTCCAGCACTGCCCACCCATCACGTCACGACCACAGGAAAAAGTAAATATGCTCGGAAACGGTGGAATTATAAACTGCTACATGACGTGCAACACGCACTGTGCGCTTCAAGGGGCGTTCACACAGTGGACGTATTTTTGCATTCAGCCTGCGCTTTGGGCGTCTGAAAAACGCAACACTCCTGCGCGAGACGCTGAGAAAAAAATAAAATAAAAATAAAAAAACACAGGGCGACGCGGTCAAGGACGTCCTCTCGACGTCTGTCTAGCACGTGTTTTCTCAGGTAAAACAATAGGAAAACCGCACATACGGACGCAAAAACGCGTTCTGCGTGGTTTTAGTTTCACGTCTATTGCGTTCCGTTTGTGATATTTAAAATATATATTATATATATATTATTGTAAACTGCTAACACATGTCAGACGACGTCTTTGACTGTTGCGTCGCGTCTCACGCCATGAGCATTGCGTTTTTAAAGGGGTAGTTCACCCAAAAATGTAAATTCTCTCATCATTTTCTCACCCTCATGCCATCCCAGATGTTTATGACTTTCTTTCTTCTGCTGAACACAAAGAAATATTTTTAGAAGAATATTTCAGCTCTGTTGGTCCTAACAATGCAAGTGAATGGGTACCAATATTTTGAAGCTCTAAAAAGCACATTAAGGCAGCATAACAGTAATCCGTAAAACTCCAGTGGTTTAATCCATGTCTTCAGAAGCGATATGATAAGTGTGTATGAGAAATAGGTCAATATTTAAGTCCTTTTTTTTTTTTTTACTATAAATTCACCTCCCTGTCCAGTAGGTGGCGATATACACGAAGAATGTGAATCACCAAAAACGAAGAAGAATGTGAAAGTGGAGATTGATGGTAAAAAAGGACTTAGAAGATGGATCTCTTTCTCACCCACACTTATCATATCACTTTTTTTTTTCACCCAATTTGTAATGCCCAATTCCCAATGCGCTTTTAAGTCCTCGTGGTCGCATAGTGATTCGCCTCAATCCGGGTGGCAGAGGATAAATCCCAGCTGCCTCCGTGTCTGAGACCGCCAACCCACGCATCTTATCATGTAGCTTGTTGAGCGCGTTGCCACGGAGACATAGCATGGCATCCATGCACAACTCACCACACGCCCCACCGAGAACGCACCACATTATAGCAACCACGAGGAGGTAACGCCATGTGACTCTACCCTCCATAGCAACCGGGCCAATTTGGTTGCTTATGAGACCTGGCTGGAGTCACTCAGCACGCCCTGGGATTCAAACTAGCGAACTAGCAAACACCAGGGGTGGTAGCCAGTGTCTTTTACCACTGAGCTACCCATATCATATCACTTCTAAAGAAGTAAGGGATAATACACGGCTATGTGTGAAGTTGTATCCCGCTTATACCATGGTCACTTGCTAACATTGATTAGTGAATGCTCTCATTAATTAATGCAGCACAAATTTTGACTGGAAGAAAAAAATTAAGGTTAACTTCATCCAGGTTGTTAGATCTAGAGTTCTGTCCATTCTAAATCAGACACAGAGATAAAGTAGTGCGATAATATAGTTTTTTGGAGACCAAACACTCCTTAAAAACTGTTCATTTAAATAGTCAATCCAGAAATAATAATAGCTACATAATGTAGAAGGGTTGGCACTCCTGAAAACATGTAATATTGAATTCCTATTCGTTGTCATTTTCACATTATTGAGGAAAAAGCGCCGTTGCTGATGTGACAGTTGCAAAAGTTGCACTTACTGTTCATGATGTGGAGAAAATCATCCAAAACGCTCTAATCCGGTAGACTTTGACCTCTGAGACATCCAGATGGTATCCATTAAGGCTGCACAATTGACTGAATTTAGAATAAAATCGCTATGTGGCGTTGCTCGATTTCAAAACAGCAAATGGCTGCGTGTTATAAAACAGTCACCATTTAGAGCTTCAGTCAGCGATGTGTGATCGCAGGGCGCCCTCTATAGGCACACATGTCGAGTAAAGCAGCCATTTTAAATGAATATTTATCATATTACAATATACATCATCTTGCCGGACAGCAAAAGACGCATTTGATGGTCCCGGTTACCTTCTCTCCACCCAGCGTCACAGTTGATGTAAAGATGACACTGCATGACTTGATGATGTTGTTTAGTGACGTGATAGTTAATCTCAGCTCCGATACTACGTTCACGGCTTGAGTTCATTTGAACAGAGGCATAAAACTCTCGTAATATGTCATTATGGAGAACAGCGAGTGATTAAAACTGACTGGAACTACCTGTGCATTCAACGGTTTAAACTGCACACATTCCAGCCAATCAGAATCGAGTATTAGAACAGACCATGGTATATATAGAATTAACCACTGGAGTCTCATGGATAACTTTTATGCTGCCTTTATGTGCTTTTGGACTCTCACTAGCATTGTTTGGACTTACTGAACTGAAATATTCTTCTAAAAATCTTTGTTTGTGTTCATCAGAAGAAAGTCATACACATCTGGGATGGCATGAGGGTAAGTAAATAATGAGAGAATTGTCATTTGTGGGTGAACTATCCCTTTAAGATGGTAAAATGACAATTAACATACCTATAAACATGCATCTGTTGATTTGCAAGCGTAAACAGTCAACAGTTACGCTAATGAACTGTATTTTTTTGGCTGAAAAATCACTATGACTATTATTATGAGGAAAACAACTATTTATTTAATATTGGTGTCTTTTTATAATGTTTGGACAAGCAGGTCGCCCAAGTCTTGCCTCTGTGTTACAAGAAGAAAATGCTATATCACCCTCAAGTAATAGTTCTCTAGTAACATCCGCCTGACAACAACCGTTAACGCTGTAAAATTACTGTAAAGTACTTATTGAGACTTTTGAGATATGTGAGATTATTGCTTTATAAAAACGTTAAAAAGTGTCTCGAAACCTCTGCGTTGGGTTCCATTTCTTTGCGCTCCGTCTATAGCTGATTTTTAAAACAAACAACATGATCACACGGGAAGTCCGCGTGCTGTTTCCTAAAGTTCTGGTACCCTATCCCGATTTCGGCTAAAGAAAAATCGGCACACGCTTGCCGATTTTTATGTGCGATCAGGCTGACACAAAATGTATCCTGAGTGAACTGCCCCTTACGGTCAAGAGAACTATTACATGGGGCCGTGAACTCAGCTTTTTCTGCTTTCACTTAGACCTAACTGACAGGTTTGCTTGTCCAAATATGCATTAAAAAGCATGGGGACCAAAGTAACAGAACAACCTCCTATCTAGCCTTTATGAACTTTACCATATAAAAACTTCAAAGACAACAACCCTAGCAAGCAAACACAAGCACACAGCGCACAGATAGTGGGTTTTGGGTGGTTGGGCAACTATAATACTCAAACACATCTTAACAGCAGACAGGCTTGTTTGCGTATTGTTGACAGCACATGCGAGGATACTCACACGTCCACTGCTCTGCACGCTGTGTCAAGGGCGAAAGAGTCACACGAAATTGAGGTGTGGAAATAAAGTTGGTTTGCGGACCAATCAGAGCAGGAGGCGAACCGGCTCGACCAATCAAATGACTGAGAATTCCGTTCCATTTTTCACCGCGTTTGTAAACGGAAACAGTGTGGATATGTGAAACAGCGACATCTTGTGGTCATCACTTGGACACTCGTAAACAAGTGAGACTTTCCTATGGCGTTGCAGCCCTTAATAACTGGAAGATTTTTTTTAAACTAATTTCACTCACGGGGAAATGTCTAACTGATTATATATATACATATATATCAGTTGAGCAAAACTAGAAAAACAACAACAACATGTATTCACAATAATAATTTAAAAAAAAAAAATTCAAATTTAATTTCCAAAACATTTGCTGGCCTGTAAATCTGAATTCAAAGGTGAATTAAAAAGTTTCTGGTTTTCAACGATTGTTGAAACCCTAGATAGAAAAGTAAACTGGTTTGGCTTCAAAAGAACTTTAGTATGGAGCTCCATTTTTAAATATCTATAGATGTGAACTTGCAGGAATTCAATGTACATTTAAAAGTGTAAAATACCTTTTTCCTTTCTTCCTGAATCCATATATCCACTTAGTAACATCTGTTTTTGTGTGAGAATGTCACATAATCCAAGTGCACAACAGATATTCAATTTCATGTGGTCTTTTATTGTTGGATGACAAATGATTGTTAATTTGGTCAGGACAACTATGTGTGTATTTGAATCAATGGACATTTTCTCCTTCAGGTTTTGCTCCAGGCACTCAAAATAGAGGAAAAGTTACATTGCAGACATTTCTAGTTTCATTAATAACTTGCAAAGTGGTGCACACACACACACACACACACATTGAGACTTTCATCCACACACACACACACACACACACACACACACACACACACACACACACACACACACACACACACACACACACACACACACACGGTCAGCTGTGAAATCTACAGGACTTTACAGTCGGGAATTTGGGGATTTGGAAGCATCTAACGACTGCCGCGTTGTTGTGGTGACATCGAGTCACGCCCCGAGGAAGGTGAGCGCCGTATCTCTCTCCTCTACCAGCTCAGCGGCAGTGGCGTCCATCTTACCGCGGGAAAAATCGTTGATGGCGAGTCCATCAACCACCTTCCAAGCCTTATTCTGTTGGGGTTCACACAGACACACACACAGAAATGCTTAGTTTTGCAATAGAAACTTTAACTTTTAGACCCAGTGCTGTGATTTCAGCTAGGAACACATTTAATGGTCATTTTTAATACAGTAAAGATTGTTTTAGGGGTGCATTATGACCAAAACTGTATATGGTACGAGTAATTTTTTTAGGGCAGTCATTTGATAAAAATGTCTAATTAATTACACGTGCATATTAATTGAATTAATCACATACATCAAAATTTGCAGAGAAAGATCATTAAATAAAAATAATTCAATATATAATGATTAAATAATTATATATTATATACACACATACAATTATTTAAATTATATATTTACATTTAATATTTTTATATATAATATAAATTCATATAATTAACACTTTAAGCTCTGAAGGTGTTTTTAAAGATTTCCTGTTTCAGTGGCATACCCAAAAAATTAAACGCTTATAATTTGACAAAAAAAAAAAAAAAAAAAAAGAAGAGGAGGGTCAAGTGTTTGGTATTACTGTAAAGAAGACTTTTCAAATTTTTAAATTATATACACCGGCGGCCAAAAGTTTGGAATAATGTACAGATTTTGCTCTTATGGAAAGAAATTGGTACATTTATTCACCAAAGTAGCATTCAGCTGATCACAATGTAAAGTCAGGACATTAATAACATGAAAAATTACTATTAAACTACTTCAAAGAGTTCTCATCAAAAAAAAAAATCCTCCATGTGCAGCAATGACAGCTTTGCAGATCCTTGGCATTCTAGCTGTCAGTTTGTCCAGATACTCAGGTGACATTTCACCCCACACTTCCTGTAGCACTTGCCATACATGTGTCTGTCTTGTCGGGCACTTCTCACACACCTTACAGTCTAGCTGATCCCACGAAAGCTCAATGGGGTTAAGATCCAGAACACTCTTTTCCAATTATCTGTTGTCCAATGTCTGTGTTTCTTTGCCCCCTCTAACCTTTTCTTTTTGTTTTTCTGTTTCAAAAGTGGCTTTTTCTTTGCAATTCTCCCCATAAGGCCTGCACCCCTGAGTCTTCTCTTTACTGTTGTACATGAAACTGGTGTTGAGCGGGTAGAATTCAATGAAGCTGTCAGCTGAGGACATGTGAGGCGTCTATTTCTCGAACTAGAGACTCTGATGTACTTATCCTCTTGTTTAGTTGTACATCTGGTCTTCCACATCTCTTTCTGTCCTTGTTAGAGTCAGTTGTCCTTTGTCTTTGAAGACTGTAGTGTACACCTTTGTATGAAATCTTCAGTTTTTTGGCAATTTCATGCATTGTATAGCCTTCATTCCTCAAAACAATGATTGACTGATGAGTTTCTAGAGAAAGCTGTTTCTTTTTTGCCATTTTTGACCTAATATTGACGTTAAGACATGTCAGTCTATTGCATACTGTGGCAACTCAAAAACAAACACAAAGACAATGTTAAGCTTCATTTAATGAACAAAATAGCTTTCAGCAGTGTTTGATATAATGGCAAGTGATTTTCTAGTACCAAATTAGCAATTTAGCATAATTACTCAAGGATAAGGTGTTGGAGTGATGGCTGCTGGAAATGGGGCCTGTCTAGATTTGATCAAAAATGACTTTTTTCAAATAGTGATGGTGCTGTTTTTTTACATCAGTAATGTCCTGACTATACTTTGTGATCAGCTGAATGCCACTTTAGTGAATTAAAGTACCAATTTCCTTCCGAAACAGCAAAATCTGTACATTATTCCAAACTTTTGGCCGCCAGTGTAGATTATGATAAATTCTGAGACTCAGACTAAGAAACTGCTGAAAAAAAAATAAAACTTGAGCCAAAAATTTATTTTTCAGATTTTTCTGATTTGACATTATATATCTCTGGGTGTAAATAAGGTAGCTCCGAAAAACTGCTTGTATTTTGTTCCCAATCATGTCATCTATACCTGACAATAATCTTGTGTTGATACGACAAAACAATCAAAAGTTAAAGCATTACAAATATAATTTATCCTAATGTCCAAAAGCCTCTCCAAACAAATAAAATATAATAATTTTACATAAGAACTAATTACACATGCAAATACAACAATGACTAAAGGTTTGCAAAGCATACAGACATGATTTTAATAATGAGATTTCACAGAATGAGTGCCATTAGACTCAATGACGCCATCTCCTGGTGGCCATATGGAACATTGTGCTTCATGTGGATTATCTAATGATCTATGCATCCGATTATGTTGTTTGTGGGCTCCTTTGAAAGATAATTGCCTCCCAAGTAATGGTATGTAATATTTTATGTTCCATTTATTTTTTGTGTAGTTATTAGCTGGTTGTATTCTACTCTTTGAGAGCTTTCCAACAACATATGACACCTGGCTATTTGATGAGTTTGATGTTTTTACAGATTACAATAATATACACAGTGCAAATTGTTTTATAAATTACCAAAACGGAACACTTGTGATTTGTCTGCAAATTTCAAAGCACTTGTTCAGTTTTGATCATAATGCCTAGATGCATTGTAAAGTACAACTTTTAAGCTTTCAAACGATACCACTTTTGTGTTGGTCAAAACTGTAGTTAGTACTATTTTGAGAATATTTTTTTTGCCCATCCGAGCTTAAAGGGTTAAAATACATTATCATTGTGGCAGATTAGCCAGTAACAAAATTGGCTTTAGAATGCAATATTTTGTTTATTTCCATATAATTGAACATAAGCCTCTCATTGGCCTACAGTCCACAGCAATCCATTTTGCAATTGAATTCTTCAATTTGCCCAAGGTGGACTTATTAAAAGGGCTTTTCTAAGGATGCATCTATGTACACATGCAGCAGACGGACGCATTTGGAGCATCTCAGTTTGGTTGCATCGCGTTGCCTGTATAACTTGTGCTTACTGACACATGCTGACTGAGACTTGTAAAAACATGAAGGTGGTAGAGTACTTCAAGCAAACAGTGTTGGGTCATTTAAAAATAAAAAATGTTAATCAGATCACATTACATTCTAAAACACTTTTCTGCTCAACAAATTCAAAATAATGTATATTTCTTTTTGTTCATTGATACAAACAAGTCATACACTCAGTACCTCACATTTCTCCTCTACTATGACTCATTACGGCACCACAATGCATGTACTGTACATAAATAATATATTAGAAATAAGCATTTTATTGTTCATTTAGTTTTTTTTGCAAGAAATTAAAATCTGTACACATACCCACTTTTATAGGGTATGTTGTTGGTTTAGGAATGAAGAACTTTAATATGTCAGCTATGATGAAAACAAACCTTGATCATAACGGGGAAAGAGTACATGAGGTCATCAGGAACTCCATAGGAATTACCAGATGAAAAGACACCCATAGACACCCACTCGCCCTGATCAGAGACAGAGAAAGAGATATATTTAGCACTCAATAGTCTGCTGACTACAAGATGTTGGCATTTGACCCTTTTTGAGGATCTACTGCATTCTAATGACAAAAAGCACCAGGCTGATCTCAATTCGGGTCCAAAATGAATTGCATTTTAGCCTATCTTTTCTACAGTGACTGTAAATATTCCGTTGCAAAACTGGAATTCCGGACACTCATGGGATGTGTAAAGTGCTCTTGGAGGTCCAGACTCACTTCAGGAGTGCCGAACCAGATGTCTCTCATGTGGTCACAGATGGCTTTGGCAGCTGACATTGCGCTGGAGAGCTTCCTGGCCTTAATGACAGCTGCACCTCTTTGCTGCACCGTCTGATTAAGAACCAACCATTATAGATCATTGAAAAGACTTACTGAACAGTAAAATGAAGCTATAAGGGCCAAAGTATAGTGCCAAGATCTTTGACTTACGGAGATAAAGTCACCCTTCAGCCAGCTTTCGTCATTTACAGCATCTAAAGCTGCCATCTCCTTCCCGTGATGGTTCACTGTAGCGTGGTGGACATCTGGGTACTGAGTGGAGGAGTGATTGCCCCAGATAATCACGTTCTTCACACTGTCAGAGGAAACGCCAACACGCATCGCCACCTACAGGCATGGAGGAAATCTGACAATGAGCTGCACTCAATGACCTGCACTCAAAATGGACATTTACCAAAACAAAGATACCTGGAGGAAGGACTAACAGTTTCGTCTTATAAAGCATATTACATTTATATATTTTGTTCCATAGCTCATTTCCATCAATTCATTGGGATATCAAAATATAAGAGCTGTCCGAATTAATGCGTTAATCGCATGCGATTAATTTAAAAAGTTTAACACGTTTATTTTTCGTAATTGCGATTAATTACTACTGGGTAGCTCAGTGGTAAAAGATGCTGACTACCACCCCTGGAGTTCTTTAGTTCACTAGTTTGAATCCCAGGGCCTGCTGAGTGACTCCAGCCAGGTCTCCTAAGCAACCAAATTGGCCCAGTTGCTAGGGAGGGTAGAGTCACATAGGGTAACCTCCTCGTGGTCGCTATAATGTGGTTCGTTTTCGGTGGGGCACATGGTGAGTTGAGCGCGGATGCCACGGTGGATGGCGTGAAGCCTCCACACGCGCTATGTCTCCGTGGCAACGCTCTCAACAAGCCACGTGATAAGATGCACGGGTTGATGGTCTCAGACGCGGAGGCAACTGTGATTCGTCCTCCGCCACCCGGACTGAGGCGAGTCACTACACGACCACAAGGACTTAAAAGCACGCTGGGAATTGGGCATTCCAAATTGGGTGAAAAAGGGGAAAAATAAAAATAAAAAAAATTTCAAAACAATTGCAATTAACGCATTTACTGTTAATACACCATAAACACTTGCTGGGAGGGCGGAACCTCCAACATGAGTCATTACAGTGACAGACACACCACAACAGCGCTTCCCTGTCAGTGATAAAATGATGGAGAAAGAACCTCTTAGTACAAAACAGGCCTAGATGGGACTTGTGATAGAAATCAAGTATTTTCAGTGCATTTTAATTACCACTGAAGCACGCAAAGTCTTAACCATCACTCCACTTTTCCCGTGAAGTTCAAAGCGGCGCTGGATGCTGGCGTTGTTTGCCCTCCTAAGCACTCTTCTCTACTAAAGCTTTGTTCACAGTGCAGGAAAAATCAGATTTATTCTCAAATCCTTTCTCATTTATACTGACCGCTATATGTGGACAGATCTGATTTTTTTCTGTTCAGACAGCAGTCGCTTTTACTAGCACATCCACGTTAGCTGTCATAGTAACAATGCGAACTTGCATATTTACCATGTGTAAGAATTTATCAATGAGAGTTTACCAATGGATGTTTTCATGAGGGCAGTATCAAATATTATATTTGTCACAGACAACAGCTTAAAAAACAAGAGAGGTGGCATATGCAATGTTTATTGCTGCTAGGGTTCACAACGGTCCCGTTTTAGCTGATCTGTCCCGTACTTTATCCCATAAGGGACACCTGTTGTCCTGTATTTTAGCGGGTAGCGAAGCATCCCGTACTCGCGTGCATCATTCAAAACCTTATCCCGCTGTGGTGGCTTGCAGCCGGTGTGTGTTACCGCACCTTAGCGCATCTCTTTGGGTGAGTAAAGTTAATATCCGTATTATTTTAGAGGTTTGCACTGCTTTGGCTGCCCTGTAAAATTTACATGACACATGGGTGCGCTCCATTGAGAAATGATCATCCCAATGCCCTATTCCCCTCATAAACTTTACCTTCCACTGTCAGAGGGCTGAAAGGTGTTTTAAAACAGTAATTCTTAACCGCAATTTTGGGCTTAAAGCAAACACTAATATACAATAGAAATGAGGTAAAAACAAAAAAACAAAAAAAAAAATCAAGGCATGTTTTCAACACTGTTTTTCACCTAAATAAAAAAACTAAAATTAGTCAAACAATGCGGCCTGTAGGAAGGGTAATATCCAAGTGCATTAAAATTATTGCAATATTCACAATATGTCGCTTAATTTTATATTGCTTGCAAAATGTAGCCACTGCGATGGAAATTAAAGAAAGCTCAAGTTACCTGTGTCTCAGGAAACACAAAGATCAGACAGACTGAGTTAAAGAGTAACGACTGAAAGGGAAAAAGACAATGGGTTTTAGACCTGAGAGCGAGCCCTGTTATGGTCCAGACGGGTCAGACAGGAGAAATTCTCCTTAGGAATGGAGGGAGCAGATTTGGAGGCAATCAAACAGTTGGTGTTGGCTGGGTTTCCGACAACCAGCACCTAAGGAAAAACATTTTTAAGCCTATATATATTCAATAAATGTTGTATGTTAAAAATCAGTTTCAATATATATAAGATATTTATATAAAGATATTTATATAAATAAAGATATTTACTTCAGGAACCCTGTTGTAAGGTACAAATTCTTTAACAGAAAAAAAAAAAAAAAAAAATCCTCAGCCAGATTACAGTTTAGCCTGTGAGGAATTTCAATATTCTGTGTTTAACAACTTTAGTCTTACAGAAACAGATTCGTGCAATGCAGCATTAACGGTTGCATTTAGTTTTCACCTTGACAGTCTTCTTGGCATACTTTTCCAGTGCTTCACCTTGGGTTTTAAAAATGGCCACGTTAGCCTTCAGCAGGTCCTTCCTCTCCATGCCCTCTTTTCTGGGCATAGAACCCACCAGGATGGCAGCATCAAGATCTTTAAAGCCCACCTCAACTTTATCAGTGGGAATCACCTCTGTGGAGGGAAACAGAGAGAAACAAGGGGGTACAGAAAGACAAAGAGATTTGTAGAGGATCTTTAGAGACTATTTTATACATGATTTACTGAACATTGAAACCATATTTACAGTTGACTGCTCTAAAAATCTTATTTGTGACCACAAATTCAAATCTGGTGCGTTGACAATACATGCCAAAACCGAATGAGGTTTCATTTTTGGGAGAACTATAACGTGATACTATGCAAAGCAGTATCACTTTTATTTTTTTTAAGCTATTTTCTCAAATGAAAAATAGTTCATAATGCATTTTAATTTCTCTTTAACAGTGTAGGTTAGAAAAAGTATGTGAACCCCTAGGCTAATGACATCAACAAAAGCTAATTAGAGTCAAGAGTTCACAAATCTGGCATTCAATTGATGAAAAGAGATGGGAGGTGTGGGTTAGAGCTACTCTGACTTATAAAAGCACTCAAACATTAGGAGTTTGCTATTTACAAGAAGCATCTGCTGATGTGGATAATGCCTCACAAAAAAGGTAACTTATAAGACCTACGATCAAAAATAGTTGCTTTGCATGAAGCTGGAAAGGGTTACAAAGTTATCTCAAAGAGCTTAGATATTCATCTGTCCACAGTTAGACAAACTGTCTATAAATGGAGACAATTTAGTACTGTGGCTACTCTCTGTAGAAGTGGCTGTTCAGCCAACTCAAAGGACACACCGCAGAATGCTCAATGAGGTAAAAAAGAACCCTAGAGTGACAGCTAAAGACTTAAAGGAATCACTGGAACTGGTTAACATCTCTGTTCATGAGTCTACAATACGGAAAACATTAAACAGGCATGATGTCCATGGCAGGACACAATGAAGGAAGCCACTGCTTTCCAACAAAAACATTGCTGCATGCCTAATGTTTACCAAAGACCACCTGTACACTCCACAATGCTACTGGGAAAATGTTTTGTGGACTGATGAAACTAATGTTGAATTGTTTGGGAAGAACCTGCGGCACTACGAATGCCGTTAAAAAGGGCACCGCAAACCAACATGAAAAAACATCATCTCAACGGTGAAGTACGGTGGAGGGAGTATCATGATTTGGGCTGCTTTGCTGCTTCAGGGCCTGGACCGCTTGCCATCGTCAAAGGAAAAATGAATTCCCAAATTTATCAAGATATCCTACAGGATAATGTCAGGGTGGCTGCGCACCAGCTGAAGCTCAGTAGGAGTTGGCTGATGCAGCAGGACAATGACCCTAAACAATAGAGATGCTGTGAAATGATCTCAAGAGAGCCGTTCACACCAGACATCCAAAGAATATGGCTCAGCTGAAGCAGTTCTGTAATGAAGAATGGTCCAAAAATCCTTCTGAACATTGTGCAGGTCTAATTCGCAGCTACCGGAAACGCTTGGTTGAGGTTATTGCTGCCAAAGGAGGATCGACCAGTTATTAAATCCAAGGGTTCACTTACTTTCCCACAGCACTGTGAATGTTTAATGGGATATGTTCAATACAGACATGAAAGATTATAATTGTTTGTGTGTTGTTAGCTTAATCACATTGTGTTTGTCTAAACTTGTGACTTTGATGAAGATGAGATCACATTTTATGACCAGTTAATGCAGAAAATCAGCTCATTCCAAGGGGTTCACATAATTTTTCTTGCCACTGTAAATAGTGCAAAAGAGTAGCAGTTTTATAGCAAATCAGTACTGATTAGCATTCAAAGAAAGATGATTATGATGATGATTGGGGAGGTACATATTCTACAAAAGGGCCTAAAAAAACAAATTTGGTACCACTGTTCTAGGGTCAAAGGAAACACTACTTTTAAACCTAAGTACAGTTTAGTTTTAGCAAGCAAGAAAGGACAGTATGTGATTGAACGAGTGACATAATTCACTCCTATCATGGTCCAATCACCTAAACTGCACACACTAAAACATTTTTACAATCGTACCTAGACTAAAATATCTCCAGAGGATGTGCTCACATTATCTCCTAACGCTTTCATCTCTCATCGCCATAAATCATCATTTATCAGGCTGTCAATATTTCCTGAAATGGCTCGTTGCATTGATAATCTTCAGAATGACAGTTAGAGAAAGTCTATTTATCAGAGTGGACCTTCAACCAAAGCTCAACTTTTGCGATAGAACTTGTTCTTTGGACTCCTCCCCTCCAACCTCCATTGTTGTGTCACCATCACGTTTCTGATTGGTTCCTGACTATGAACGGCATCCTACAGTTTAAGCCAATAAGATGACTCGAGGCTAGTCACACCTCCCCGCTCATCAAAAACAGTGTCCCAAACACTCATTCTGCGCTGCTCCTGCAGTGCTATTCTGCAGAATCATGCTTGCTCTTGTGCATTTTTAATACATTCAAGATGTGGATAGAGCAAGCGTGACTATAAATAAACCAAATTACAGGGAGAGAGAGAGAGAGGAGCCAGTTAAACCGGTTTTCACTGGAGTCCAATGACAACAGATCCAGGCATATCTTCCCCAACCTGATTTTGATATCAAATGTCCAATGATAAGGTCCAAATTAATTAAAGGATTAATCTTCATTCATTCTGTCACACACTGTATCGCTGAAGTGATTTCTTTTAAAGAGGATTTAAAGAATATTTCACCCAAAAATGAAGATTCTGACATTATTTACTCCCCTGTTGCCATTCCAAACACATATGCTCTTATTTTCCTTGGAACACAAAATGAGACATTCTGAATAATCTTCTTTACGCTGCTTAGTTCATAGTGACCACTTCTGTAAAGCTCCAAAAAGGACAAAAAACAAAACAAAAATGCAACAATGTAGAGTCTGTATATTCCAAGTCTTCTGGAAATGACTGAAGGAAATTTGCATTATTATTCACTAGCTGCAAAGGGGTATATTCTAAGTGAAAATCAACCAAAATGTTGGTCTGTTCCTCACATAAAGGTATCGTGTGGCTTCAGATTACTTGGAATACAGTGTTTGAGCTATATAAACTATGATGATTGTTTTTTTATGGTGTTTTCTGGTCCTTTTTTAGAGCTTTAAATTGTAAAAGTATGGAAAAGAGGGAAACAGATCTGGGATCAGGCACAGGCATCATAACCCTCACCCCTCAGAAGTGGAAGAGCACAATCCTGCAGTTCCATGACAACACCATCCAGCACAGGCAACATCGGAGTGATATCTAACAGAACCAGGATGATGGGCTGAACAAAAAGACACATAATAACGTTACAAAGCATCAGTCACAAAACAGGCTGTGTTAACATTGGAATACTTATTTACTACTTTCTGGACACTGCACAGTTAAAATTGTATACTGTCTTTTAATTTTTAAAAATAGTAAGTGAAACAGTAGGCACAATGCAACGTTTCAGTAGTGTGCTACACTGTTGTCAAACAACTGGTCAAATAATACGGTTATCTTATTATACTGTAATTCTACAGACATTATTTGGTGTTTTTCTAAATTCCCTAAACAAAGACCAAAATTATCAACTGTAACTCCTCCCAGAGCTTTCAAGCAACATCTACAAAATTTGGCACAGACCTTCATACTGTTCTGACTTGCGCTGCTTTGACTTTTCTAACTGATCAGAATTACGATTTTTTGTACAACGGACATTCCAATCTGCAAAAAATCCCATAAACTTACATTAACGGAATGTTCAAACAGGTCAAGTCTATTGAAACTCCTACAGAGGCAAAAATTCAAATGTAAACAAACCCACAATAGGCCTTCTTTTGAAAATGTATCTTGTTTTCCCCCCCAATGTTTTGGCCTTCCGTTCACACCAAGACGCCATTTTTGACAGCGAAAATGGAGCTTTCCGAAAACGCTCTCCCAAGTGGATAAATTTGAAAATGTCTTCACATTGTAGCGTAGAGAGTGAAAATGGAGATATCTGAACACGAAATGATGATGTATTTGTCGTCATGTGATCCATCCAACCCAAAACTATCAATATGGTGGCCCATGTTGTAACAGCGTTGTTGTGCATGATATTCACTTTGATAGTGTTGTTAAATATAAATATTACTTTGTACATCCTTCACATTGCATTCCTTCAAAGGCGATGGGATGTTTACTCGGCACTGCTGTCCGGCGACGGAACACAAGGTCAATTGCATTTCAGACCGTACATGGAATGGCGATTTTTCGCATGCGGAGTAAGGGGATTTAAGAGTTTTCACACATTTTACTGTGGACAAGCAACTTGTGGAAAACACTTCAAATGGCAGTGTGGAAGGAGAGCATTTCGAAAATGAAAACGCTGTTTTCAAATGTATCTGGATTGATGTGGACGTAGTCTTAATTTGCTTTAAGTTAAGCTCTCTTTCTTGTATTTTTCTCTTTTCCTATCTATCCATCTATCGATCCATCTATCTTTTTGACATTCTTTCTGTGCGTCTTTCTGACCCGATTGAGCCTATAAACTTTCAGACATCAGGCCAAGACCAAAGTCTGTCTAGACAAACTTTTCCAGCCTACTTCATAAATATTGTAGTAAATATATATTTTGCATTGTTATTTTGCATTTTGATAGTGCTATCAAAAAATGAGTTGAAATAGAGATGTTTAAAATTATGGCCATGACCTACTACAACTGGCAAAATTTGCAGTATAAGACCTATAAGGCTCTGTTAGGAATGGAATACTAGATTACTGCTTGCTGCATGGTATATATACAACATTTTCTTTCTAAACAGCCCATTTTTAAAATACAGCATGTGAAACAGTACACATATGCAATGATAAACGTTTCAAACAGCAGTATGCTACATTGTTTTCACATGATCTCACTAGTGTGAGTATCATGTCCAGGTGTCATTCAAATACATTTTTCATTTTTAAATTCAATTTTGTCTACAAAATTCTCAACTTTTGGCTGTCCGATCAAATGATAAATCAAAACAAGATGTTAAAAAGTTACAGCAGTAATTCCGGTTCATTTATCATCACACTGGAAATAAAAGGTCAAGTTAAGTGCATCGGACTGTGGCATTTAGTATTCCGGTGTGCTTTGGTGTATACTGCACTTTTTGACAAGTGCAGTATGTTATCTAGAGTGTAGAGTTTTCCATGCATACAGAACATTTGCATACTATGCAAAGTATATACAGTATACTATATACTTCAAAAAATAGTCCAAACTGTATGCAAGAGTGCTATATACTAACAAATTAGTAACAGAGGGACCAACAGAATAGCATATTTTAATCACACATTATTATATAACACAAAATCATGGTTTAAAATACCTCATTCAGTTTTCTCTACAAGCAGTTTTTCCCCCAGTGTCCCATTACGCAATAACACAACCTGTCGCCATCTTACCTGGTCCTTGCCGAACACATCTCCTTTGGCAATGCTGTACAGCAGAGAGTAAGCGATCTGTCCGGCTGCGCCAGTCACCAAAACTCGGATCGGTTCGGCCTGAAATGAGACAAAAAAAAAAAAAAAAAACCACTCATAAACAGCATGACCTATTTCACATGAATGAAGACTGACATGGCATCACAAATCAAGTGCATTTGTAAAGGTAGGTAGCTGTGCAGTGTGTAAACCTCCCATGCTGGAGACCCTGGTTCAAATCCCGCTCGGAGCAGGTCGAGCAGGACTGTTTACAATGGTGACCCGGATGGGAGTGAGGTTGAGGGGGTGAGTGTAACTGCAGCCAGCTGGTATGTATCTGTGCAGTGTATAACCCTCACTCCCCTGACCTCAAGAGGTGCACTAGCAATGAGGCCTTTAGTCTCCTAAAGGAGACCACAGTTCAAATCCCACTCTGAGCGGGTTGAGCAGAACCAATTACACATTTGTCATAAAGTTCAGAGGTTGCACATCATTTGTTTCAGCAAATGGGCACAGAACGTTCCCCTAACGTTAGTGTATGGTTCCAAATTGGATAATGTTTTAGGAGCCAACTTTTAACGTTTTTGGAACGTTCTTTTTAGGTTTTCAAACCAAAAACTAAAGTTCCCATAAAATTATGTAAAACAAACAAGATTAATTTAAGTAAATCCATTAATGAATGAGATGGTGACGCAATTGATGCGCTGAGCGAATCGAGTCACGCGACACATTGTAGCGACGGTAACTTCGGCATTTCATCTTCTATTCATATTATATACAAATTCCACAACTTATGTAGCTAAATCTTGTCTGCAAACAATGATGCCTGCATGAAGTTACACCCACTCCACAACAGCGGAAATGCCCATTTAAAATCATTCACAAAATATATTTGATATTACAGCTCTTATGCGCAGATTTCAGAATCTATATTTCCTCCAGAAGTGTTCACATTAAACTAGCCCGCCATCTTATGCACAAACTTGATTCATTCTACAATATACTACAGCTCTAAAATGGATGGATCCGGGTTTCTCACCATCTTTCAATCGTGATTGTGCAGGTTCAGATGTGCGCCAAAGACGTGCTGCTTTCCAACTCAGACTGTCACTGAATGGAGGGTCACCTCTACTCTTGTATGGAAATGTCATACGGTTTGCATTGAGGCATAAAAACGAGATGTACACTGGGATATGTAGTTGACTTCTCAGTGTCTGCTGCTCTCCTCCACCAACCAGCTCTCAGAAACGAACACATTCCCCATGAACGTCCGCTCTGACGTCAGCCCATCCTTCACGCCCACACCACTTCCATATATGGGCAAAACGCCAAAAAAAAAGCTCGTAAAAAGGTCGAGTTCAGAAATTCTGCCTTTGTACTGGCGATAGGTTTAGGTTCCTGATTGGTTCTTGAACACTGAACGCAGGTCTCCGACACGAACTTATAGAACTTCTATCATATGTAAAATGCAGGCACGGCATTAAAAAATAATTTGCAAATACAACATATAGCACAAGAAATATGTTGTTTTTGTTGGTTGCCAGGATGTTATTCAAAACACAGCTCATTGTCCTTTCTTTTGCCCCTAGGATCATACAATATATCATGCTCTACTGTTGATACAAGGGCCTCAAGTTGCACCAGAACTTTGAAAAACTTACAAAGGCAGCATAAAATTAATCCATAAGACTCCAGTGGTTAAATCCATATCTTCAGAAGCAACATGATAGATGTGGGTGAGAAACAGATCAATATTCAAGTCCATTTTTACTATAAATTCTCCTCCCTGCCCAGTAGGTGGCGATATGCATGAAGAATGCAAATTGCCAAAAACAAAAGAAGAAGAATGTGAAAGAGAAAGTGGAGATTTATAGTTAAAAGCACTTAATTATTGATCTGTTTCTTACCCACATCTATCATTTATTTTCTGAAGATATTGATTTAACTACTGGATTACTTTTATGCTGCCTTTGTATGTTTTTATGACTTTCAAAGTTCTGGTCACCATTCACTTGCATTGCATGTAACTACAGAGCTGAAATATATTTCTAAAAATCTTTGTTTGTGTTCAAGAGAAGAAAGTCATACACATCTGGGACGGCATGAGAGTAAGTAAATGATGAGATCATTTTCCTTTTGGGCAGAAGTACTTTCCGTACTTTCCAGTACTTGAGTACATTTTTCAGATGTTTCTACTTTTTTAAGTATAAATTAATAATAGTACTTTTACTTGAGTTGATTAAAAGTTAAGTATTCTACAGTTATATTTCACCACAATTACTAAGTACAAAATAAAAAAAAAAAAACATATTTCTGAATTTTTGGGAAGAAGAAATCGGCAAGTTATAAGTGCTAAATCTGTTTATAAACTAAAAAGTGCTGTACACCGCACGACAGAATCCCGCAGGGCACAGCATCATGAGCACAGCAGCTTGTATAAGCTGCCGCCTGTGTCCTCTCTTCCCTAGCAATGACAACAAGACTTTCTGCCCTGTCACGATACAAGAACTGTAATACGGTGATTTTCTGCATATTTTATTCTGGAAAGGAGCTGTTCATTCAGGTACGAGGGAACCATCTGAACACGTTTAACCACTGATCAAACTTTACTTATTTTTAAGGTAGGCAATGTTTTAACTGTGTCAAAAAATATGTGGGGATATCTTGTTTACTTGCTACTAAATGTCTAAAACAAACTTTTAAATACCAATAGTGTAATAAATTACAATGCCAATAATGCTGGAAATTAACAGGGACTCGGGGCAAAAATAACGCAGAAATTGACAAAAATATCCCCGAAATTCAAAATATGGGGGCAAAAAATGCCCACGCAATGAGTTCCCATGTTTTGTTAATAATATCTGATATTGGGGGCCTGGGTAGCTCAACGAGTATTGACACTGACCACCACACCTGGAGTCGTGAGGTCGAATCCAGGGCGTGCTGAATGACTCCAGCCAGGTCTCCTTAGTAACCAAATTGGCCCGGTTGCTAGGGAGGGTAGAGGCACATGGGGTAACCTCCTCGTGGTCGCTATAATCTGGTTCACTCTTGGTGGGGCGCGTGGTGAGTTGTGGGTGGATGCCGCAGAGAATAGCATGAAGCCTCCACACGCGCTATGTCTCCACGGTAACGTGCTCAACAAGCCACGTGATAAGATGCGCGGATTGACGGTCTCAGACTTGGAGGCAGCTGGGATTCGTCCTCCACCACCCAGATTGAGGCGAGTCACTACGCCACCACGAGGACTTGGAGCACATTGGGAATTGGGCATTCCAAATTGGGGAGAAAAGGGGAGAAAAAAACAAATATCTGATATAATTACAATTACATACATTGTGATCTTCTTTTGAATTTTCACTGAACATTATTTTTTCCCACTGTCCGGTTCCTCGTACCATTGCGCGCACAGACGGGCTCTCCACTTCTATCAATCCGCATCAGTTCGGTATTGTACTCCCATGTTAAATTCCGAAACTGTTCACCCCTCTTGATCAAAATAAACTGTCCTAGTGGGTAACACTCACTAGTGCTTATGGTGCTGTACTGTACTTCCCTGCCCTGTGCTGCTGTTTATCTCTCTGAAAAGCCTTACCTGCTAGAGGCCAAAAGTGCACAAGGGATGGATGTTATATAAAGAAGGTATGAGAAATCACAAAACATAATGTAACAAAATGCTACAGTTTACTTAATAATAATATATCAATATGTTAAATAACTATAATGTTAATTAAGACTTTATTAATACAACTGTAATACAATAATACATTTTGCAGAGTTATTCTGGTGCAACTTCACAAAACAAACAAGGTGCTTGGAAATAAAAAAGTAAAATTGAAAAGCAAATCCAGCAGCACTTGTGGAGTGGAGAATAATTCTGACTTTATTTTGCCAACGCGTTTCGGCATCTAGGCCTTCATCGGGGCTAAAACAATACATGTGAATAAAAGATTTTTTCAAATACAAACAAAGGCAGAGTTCAAATGAACAAACAACCAATCAACGGGCTAGAATGAAATCACATGGTATAGTATCTTCCATTTATATCACAGTGAAAAGGTAATCAGTGATATCTTCTTGTCTTCTTGTGAATTGTAAAAATGTTTCTCATCTAATAAAAATACATAAAAACATAACCAAACATTTTGAAAAATACATGAACAATTGTAATATGCATAAAAGAATGATAAATAAAGAGTTGATACAATTAGGAAATATTTATTAACTCTTTGTTTATAACTCTTTTTCAGTTGGCAAGTTGATAACAGTTTGCTTAAAAATCTCATGCCATATCTGGATAATTGCTGCAATATCACAGAAGATAAATTTCCTCCTCTATGATATTGCATTATATTAGTTTTGTATAGTATGTTAACTTAGCCAAAATACTTGGACATACGTGAATGGGAATAAACCTGAAATAAGAATGTGTTTCAGTTACAATGCACATTATGTAGTTTAGAGATGATTTAGAGACATTTAGAATGTTACAAATGGCTATTTCTATTGAAATAAATGATTTGTTCTTAACATTTTGTTTGTCCAAGAATCCTCTTGCAGCAATGCAGGTCTTTGGCATTTAGAAGCAGCTAGTTTAGGACCTGTGAGGAGTCTGTTTCTCAAACTAGAGACTGGGATTTACTTTTTGTTGTGCATCTTGCCGTCCACTTCCCTCTCTATCCTGGTTAGAGATTATTTTTTTTAAAAACAGTAATGCATGGAATAGCCTTCATCTCTCTAAAACAATAGACTTCAGGAGAAAATACAATTTCAGGAGAAATTTGTTTCTTTTTGCCTATTCTTAAAACCAAAATTTGACTTGCAAGTGTAAAACAACTTGTAAGAATTCAATACCTCAGCAAATGGGGAAAACCATTTTCAATTGTTCTAATAATAAAATTTTCTTGAGTACCAAATTAGCACTTTAGAATGCTTTTGTAAGGAATAGGTGACACCGTATCTGTTTGCCATCACGGGTAAAGAAAAAATGTAATACATACCACTTAAAACCATTATTTCAAACCGTAATAATAATTTGCAATTCATGATTTTGGCAGTATTTTTGATCAATTTAATGCATCTTTGGTGAAAGGAAGCATCAATTTATTTCAAGAACAAAAATGTCTTGGGGCCTGGGTAGCTCAGCGAGTATTGACACTGACTACCACCCCTGGAGTCATGAGTTCGAATCCAGAGCATGCTGAGTGACTCCAGCCAGGTCTCCTAAGCAACCAAATTGGCTCGGTTGCTAGGGAGGGTAGAGTCACATGGGGTAACCTTCTTGTGGTCACAATTAGTGGTTCTCACTCTCAATGGGGCGCATGGTAAGTTGTGCATGGATTGCAGAGAGTAGCATGTGCCTCCACTTGCTGTGGGTCTCTGCAGTGTCATGCACAGCGAGCTACGTGATAAGATGCGCGGATTGACTGTCTCAGAAGTGGAGGCAACTGAGACTTGTCCTCCGCCACCTGGATTGAGGTGAGTAACAATGAGCACCTACTAAGTAGTGGGAATTGGGCATTCCAAATTGAGGAGAAAAGGGGATAAAAATTAAGAAATTATAAAAATAAAAATAACAAAAATGTCTTTGTGCTCTAAAAATGGAAGCGTATTTACTATATATAATATCATTTTCATAAAGTAAGTTGTAACGCAATTACTTGAGCAGCTTTTCAGCAAACTACTTATTTACTCTTACTTGAGTCATAATATTTCTCAGTACTTCTACTTGTACTCAAGTGAATTATTTCTTCAGTAGCAGTACTTTTACTTAAGTTAAAAAAAATCAGTACTCTTTCCACCACTGATTTTAGGAGATATATCCCTTTAATCTAGTTGTTTCATAGGCATTTCACACTTTAATCCTAGTATTAGGCCACTTTTATAAGTTTAAAATGGGGTTAGTACTCTTAAAGGATTCATTCACTCACCCAAAAATCATCACTGTGGTTGAAGTCATTATAGAGCTTATTCAGAGTAGTGCTATATTTGATTTTTAACGGGAATGAAAATGAGGCTTATCACGTCAAAACTGATCCGTTGAGGTGCCATTTTTTAATTGAACATAAGCCATGAATGAGATTTGTAAGCTGTGGCGGAGGGGAAGGTTTTTAGTGAATAGTGACTTACATTTCGGCCTGTTCCTCATACAAAGCTATCGTATTGCTTTAAAAGACTTTGAATATAGTGCACCAGTCACACATACTACTTTTTATTGACTCTTTTGTCCTTTTTGGAGCTTGGTAACTTTCGTGTGAAGTATTCCTTCATTATAAGACCATATTTGAGCAAAAGAAGTGCTAACCCTGAATTGCAGTGACAATGGTATTACCTACTAACCCAGGGTCAAGTAAGTGTGAAACATGAAATAACCCATGGTTTTAAATGATGCTGGATTAACAAATTAAACTGTGAAAAGCCTGTTAGACTCTAGGGTTACCTTTGGATCTGTGCCAGGACTTCTTTTTTGTTTAAGCACAAACAATGCATTATTATTTTGCATTTTACTTTCATTTTCCTCTAGCATCAGGCTGCTAGGCCTATTGTTGTGATCAGCTTAAATACAGAGCCGTTTAAAGCAAAGCACTACAGATCACCCAAGACATTGATTCGATATTTAACCCTGTTTGGGACAGAGTCACTTCAGCCAAGTTAACATTGCATAACATGCCGTGGAAAGGGTGGAGCAGCTCCAACAAAACGGGTGCTAACCATGGTGCTGGACACAAAGCATCATAAATGATCAAAAAGGTCGCTGCCCTCCCACCGTACTTAGTTTTCACCTCATGCATTATAAATAAGACTAATGCATGCCAAATCAACCTACTACAGACATTTTAAGCGACCATATATATGACGAATTCACTTGCGTTCATGATATTTTAATGCAACCTATTGTTTTCAAACCGTACACTCGCGGTCGGTCATTCATGCAGCATCGTAGGCTACGCTTGCGCTGTCGAGGAGAGGCGTCTTACCTGCGCCGAAGCCGCGCGCACCACAAAGTACATAGCCGACAACAGGGTAAACATTTTCGAGCAGTTTGTCCCTCGAGGTGTCCAGTCGAGTCTAGTTTTTCCCCAGAACGCAGAACTAAGGGCTTTGGGACGCGTTCAGATGCAAAGCGATGTTTCAGGTAACCTGAGATAGACAGACAGACAGACAGACAAGAGTCGCTTTGCTGCCGCTCTCGTATGCGTCGCGTCGCGTGCGTCCAATGTTTTTACTATCCGTCACACTTCGACAGTGCATGTAGTGCGGTAATGAGTTTTGGGAGACAAAAACAGCGCCACATCAACTAATCGTTCTACCATTTTTGATCACAAGGGCTAAATTTACGGGGCGAAGAGCTGTGAAATTTGGGGGTGACGTCAGTGTGAAGGACTGATGCTGCAAACTAAGTGATTTCCAGATGAAAACACACAGATTCGTTTGATACCAGTTCTTTGTCGTGTTATGAAAATATGGATAGATAGTCATTTTCTTGATTTCAGTTGTGTGTGCAAATGTTTAAAGAAAAGAATGGCACCCAAGAATGGGATCTCAGAGCTCAAGCCCAGTCCTGTGCTCGAGCCCCTCCATTTTGGACAGCAAGCCAAATCCGTTTACTTTAAAGGAATAGTTCACTTTCTTTAGAAGAAAATTCTCTCATCATTTACTCCCCCTCATGCCATCCCAGATGTTTATGTCTTTATCAGCTCTGTAGGTCCATACAATGCAAGTGAATGTGGTCCAAAACTCTGAAGCTCCAGAAAGCACATAAAGGCAGCATAAAAGTAATTCATAAGACCCCAGTGGTTTAATCCATGTCTTCTGAAGCGATCCAATTGGTTTTGGGTTGCACAGATAACAATGTAACTCCTTTTTCACTTTAAATCTTGCCATTTCAGTCTCTAGACATGATCATGATTTCAAGCTCAATTACACTTCCAAGTACTTGATGAATGAGCCAGAGATCTTCTTTACTGAGATAACAACCTCCGCGTATTTACCATAGGAGAGAGCGTAACGGTTAACTAGTGTGTTACAACAGTAAGTCAACAAATAAATGGGGAGAACTGTAAAATGACACCTACCTGTCACAAAATCATCCATGACATCCCTCATAAAACAGCTATTTTATCATTGTAAACTCCACACATAGTTCATTCCAAATGGATTGTTTAGTGTAAAACATGTTGAAGATTGGCAGACAGGCGGTCAATTCATTAAGTGATGAACTGTTTCCTCACAAAAGCAGTTTATTTAGCATACTGAAGCATCTCCTCCATAGTCAGTAATTTTTCCAACAATTGTTTACAGACAGATTGTTTCACTTTTAATTGACTATATCACACTTCTAGTGGGTCAGAAGTTGACATATACTAAGTTAACTGTGCCTTTAAGCAGCTTGGAAAATTCCAGAAAATGTTGTCAAGCCTTTAGACAATTAGCTTCTGATAGGAGGTGTACTGAACTGGAGGTGTACCTGTGGATGTATTTTAAGGCCTACCTTCAAACTCAGTGCCTCTTTGCTTGACATCATGGGAAAATTAAAAGAAATCAGCCAAGACCTCAGAAAAAACATTGTGGACCTCCACAAGTCTGGTTCCTCCTTGGGAGCAATTTCCAAACGCCTGAAGGTACCACATTCATCTGTACAAACAATAGTACGCAATTATAAACACTATGGGACCACGCAGCCATCATACCGCTCAGAAAGGAGGAGCATTCTGTCTCCTAGTGATGATCGTAGTTTGGTGCGAAAAGTGCAAATCAATCCCAGAACAACAGCAAAGGACTTTGTGAAGATGCTGGATGAAACAGGTAGACAAGTATCTATATCCACAGTAAAACGAGTCCTATATCGACATAACCTGAAAGGCTGCTCAGCAAGGAAGAAGCCAATGCTCCAAAACTGCCATAAAAAAGCCAGACTACAGTTTACAAGTGCACATGGGGACAAAGATCTTACTTTCTGGAGAAATGTCCTCTGGTCTAAGGAAACAAAAATTGAACTGTTTGGCCATAATGACCATTGTTATATTTGGAGGAAAAAGGGTGAGGCTTGCAAGCCGAAGAACACCATCCCAACCGTGAAGCATGGGGGTGGCAGCATCATGTTGTGGGGGTGCTTTGGACAACAAAGTCAATGTATTGGAGTGGCTATCACAAAGCCCTGACCTCAATCCGTTAGAAAATTTGTGGGCAGAACTGAAAAAGCATGTGCGAGCAAGGAGGCCTACAAACCTGACTCAGTTACATCAGTTCTGTCTGGAGGAATGGGCCAAATTTCCAGCAACTTATTGTGAGAAGCTTGTGGAAGGCTACCCAAAAAGTTTGACCCAAGTTAAACAATTTAAATGCAATGCTACCAAATACTAACAAAGTGTTTGTAAACTTCTGACCCACTGGGAATGTGATGAAAAAATAAAAGCTGAAATAAATCATTCTCTCTACTATTATTCTGACATTTCACATTCTTAAAATAAAGTATTTATCCTAACTGATTTAAGACAGGGAATGTTTTCTACAATTAAATGTCAAGAATTGTGAAAAACTGATTTTAAATGTATTTGGCTAAGGTGTATGTAAACCGACTTCAACTGTATCTGAATATTTTGTAATTAAATTAAAATATTTTGTTTCCATACTTATAATCAACAACCAAAAATCAGTAGTTTTATATATTTCCATTATTTTTCATTTGATTACGTCATTCGCAATGCTTCATAGGACTTTAGTCCCTTCCCTCATGAAAGATGGTAAATACACAGTTTTGTACTGTCATCTTTTTGTCAGATTTTCAAAAACTTTTGCTTCAAATGAAGGCTTATAATGTGATTAATCTAAAAGCTGGTTGGTTTATGGCTATAATGCTTTTATGAGATCCCTTTGGAAAAAATGAATGGGAAAAACTTATATCTAATCACAGCAACCTAATTTAAACAGCTGCCAAAATAGTACCTGACATGTTTCAACTGGACAAGTAATTTTACAGAGGATGGATGGGAAAAACAGGATTAGTGCCCTGGCATGCTATGTCTTTAAGGTTTTATACGTTTAAGGTTAAATCTTATTCACAGTAGTGCCATCTTCAATTTTTGACGGGAATGACATTGAGGCTGTGAGGGATAGACTAACAGTCTCTTTGTGGGGCTGTACTGTTATTTGAAGTGTTTTGGATCGCTCCACTAAAGAAACATCGGAAAAAAAACATCTTTGCATGAAATTTTAGTTGGCAAAAAACTCCAGAAAACATGAGATTTGGAAAATGTGATGTGATCTAGCAGCTTTATACAGCTTTACACAGTTCATGCCATTGAAGAGACATTTATCTCTCACAGCCTTGTTTTCATCATGTCTAAATTCAAATATGGCGGCACTACCGTAAATAAGGTCTTGACAAACATTCTAAGGTGTGCAATTGTTTTTCAGCAAATGTACAGCTATTAAGTAGTTCCAGGTTTTGACCGCATAACGGCTATTTCAAAGGGCTATACCACAGCAAAATAACTTCATAAAACAAAGACATTTGCTAAGTAAATTGGATAAGAATACGAAACAAGTTAAATAATATCAGAAATTAATTTTAATATCTGTGGAAAGCACCCTTGTGGTCTCTCTCTCACCATCACCCACACTCACACACTGGATAATGGATAATGAGCAGGATAATGAGCAGTCAGGCAGTCATTTTCACAAAATAAACACCAACAGATCTTGGATTTCAGTTGTTCAACAATTATTTCTTTTCACATAATTACATAATTTCAATGCAAATCTATATTTTATGTCCATTTATTTATTTATTTTTGGTTAGTAGCCGTGTAATAAGCTTGATAATGTACAGTCAGCCATTTGCTATTGCAAAATAAACCCCATTCAGACTTCGTGTCGGGGTCCTGGTCACCCTGTAGGGGTTTATTTTGCAATAACAACCATCTGACTGAACAATATTCTTTACATAACATATCCAGCAATGGTCCATTGTCAATTATTTCTTAAATAAGCAACTATTGAACATCCAAATGTAAGGTATTATGAAGTATGTCATGAGGGTCTCTATAAGAAAGAAAATGTGTGATTTTGCAAAACAACCTAATTTTTTGATAAAACTATGAAAGAAGACTAGTTGCTGGCCTGTTTTAGTGAACCCGATCAGCTAAAATGGGCCACTAAGTTTCAGCTAAAATGGGCCAAACTGACTTATGAGATATAATTTGATGGTTCCTTTCATTAAAACTGCTCAAATAGTATTGAAAGAATCCAAATTCAAGTTTGAATGTTATATTAGTATTGTATGAATGCGATATCCATACTGTGAATGTGTTCAAATACACACAACCATCTCACACAAACACTCACAAACATTTATGCCCATTTGATTACAACTGTAATGAGTAAAAAATAAATTTACACATAAAATGACAACTGGAAAGAAATTGCATTTATTTCCCTGATAGCACATGTACATCGCCCAGATGTCTATTTCATATGTGTGTTTACGTCTGAAAGACGTATTTTTAATGTTGTGTGGTCATCTGCAATGCATCTATTAGACGTATGTCAATAAGTAAGTCTCGGATGTCAATAAGACATTCAGCAGATGTCTTTGAGACGTTTATGATTAAGAATGTTTGTAAATCTGATCTTTTTCAGATGTTTAGAAGATGTAAATTAGATTGTGATGCATTCCAGATGAAAAGATCTAAAACAGACATCTCGGAGATGTACATGTGCTATCTGGGTTTATTACATTTGTCAAGACTGCTTACCATCCATGGGGATACTATATGAAGTCTTAACAGAACATTACAGTATTTGAAATAATTGTAGAGCACATTTCTTTGTTCACAATGTTGGTTTTGCTATACTTTAGCTAAACGGATGGCCCATTTTACCTGAACACAGCTATGGTGACATGGAGGGGTACTTTTGACATTAAAATAGCTCTTGGGCTTAAACAGTTGCTTTTTGTTATATCTTTTCAACATAAAATGGTTGAAGACACCTGAATTAACAAACAAAGAGTGGTCTGGAAAATGTGCATAGACATTTCAATGCTATACTAGATGTTCAACTGTAGTGAGCACAACAGTGCGCCACATGATGGCGGCAAAGCACCTGCCTCAGAGGCACATGACAGCCTGGTGGCAACAAGTCATCCTCTTTAATCATCAATAAGAAGATGTACACATATTTGCTTTCATCACTTTCCATTCAAAATATTGTCTATTTAATGGCAAAAAAAAAAAAAAAAAAAGTCTCTGAATTTTTTTAAAGCATATAATTTCAACAGATTATTGAGTTACCTTGCCTGTGCCCTATGATGAGTACTAAAGACAGCATTCCTCACTCAGCACATCATTGACAACTTATGTTCATTAGATAGCCTAGAGCCATTTTAGGAGTGACAAGCCATAACCTGCCCCCACGCACTACCCTACTTATTTACTTATTCACAAATTACACCGTCAAGTTGCTTTAATGAGCATTGCCATTTTGTCTGGACAGTAGGAACGAAACCTTTGTTGTCAATTATGGACAAGTTGAAGAAATGTCTGGGACTGTCAGACATCTCCAATCTGTCTTAGTCCTTCTCATTTCTCTTCTTCTGTCAGTCACAAGAAATGCCCAGAAGAGAGCTGGAAGAGCTGTTTTCAGTAGTTAATGGGTGTGAGTGACTTGTTTCTGTACTCTGCCTGAAATTACACTAGTGACAGGGGCTATCAGTATTGGATTAAGGCATGCTGGGAATGTAGTTTTATTATCATATTTTAAGAATCTATTGCATTTGCATACAAGTTCCCAAAGCATAGTAAATAGACAGACATCCAAGGGGGCGTTCACACAGGACAAGTAAATTTAGAATCTACCACAAGGTACATTTATAGGCGCATTAACTTAACGTTACTCATGTACAAGCTTAATGTACTCTAGAAACAATTTCCTCAATTGCACTACTATATTTCATTCATTTCTGCTTACATTTGCCTGCAAGATTTCATCTCAGGGGAAAGTCTTTTTTTTTTTTTTCAGAAACCAATTAATTTGACATTTTCTTCAGTATATGTAGCATTCATGTAACTAATGGCTAAATCACTTCTAAAAGTCAGCACAAGTATGTCTTCAAAATGTCTGTTTTAGATCTTTTCATTTGATAAGCATCTAGCATCTGCTATTCATCTTAAAAAGATCAGATTTACAATCATTCTAAATCAGAAACGTCTCAAAGATATTTGCTTAATTTCTTATTGACATCCAAGACATACTTTTGCAGATGAGTAAACAATGTAAAATAGACATCTTCCAGATGTAAACTGGGATTAGAGTATAACACAAGTGTCTCGAGATACATTTTTAACAATTGATGTAACTTGACAAAAGAACTTAAAAAAATTGTGGCACCCTGCACAAGACATCAAAAACACAGTGTTATGTAATGCAACGGTCAAAGACATCCGTTTAGCATGTTTACATAGAAAAAATTCATGTGAACAGCCCATTATTAACAAGACACAGCACTAATGGAAGTTTCTCAAAGTTACCTCTCAAAAAAGCAGTCTTTTGTTGACTGTAGGTAAATATCCACTTTATTCAAAAATTGGTTTGTTTTTCGTTTTCTGAAATATCCCGATGCTGTTTTAATGAGTGAGGAACTGCTGCAAATTATTCAGTGAGATAGCAGTCCAAACTTATCGGACTGAATAGCCAATCGAGACCTTTTTGCGAACCGGTCTGGCCAATTCGCTGAAAAGAACCGATTCAATAAAATTCTTTATTTGTGAACTGGGCATCACTAGTTCTGATTCTATACAGCAGACTGAAATTGCTTTATTTTTTTAAAAGGGACTTGACTGGACTCGGGGTTAAGGCCGAGTCAAGACTTGTTCGAATCCGAGTCAAGACCGAGTCAAATTGCTCATGAGTCCATGACAAAACTAGCCGTGTTTAGAAAAATTTATAAAACCTGTAATTCACTACAGACACCGTATCTCCAAGTTTCCCAGTCGTAATTACGACTTGAGGGGTCGTTCATATGCAACTTCCCAGTGGGAAACTCGTATGTATGACCAAGGCCATGTAAATATGGTCTGAGTCCGGTCTCGAGTGCTACAGCACTGGCTTACTCCACCCCCACATGTATCTAATTGGTCCATTGTTTTAAAACTGCCATTGCAAAACTGCATGTCAAAAGCGTGACATACAGTAGCATCTTAAAAACATCTAAAGGTATCTGATAACTTCTGCCATATTGCGAACTTCAACCATCTGCTCTCTCTCCAATACCCCGCCCCCCAAAGGCGAACCTGAATGTATAAAATGATTGACAGGCAAAACTGCCACATTTTCTAATTGGTCTGGCAAAAAGCACAGACCAGCCCCTTGAGTTTATGTTTCTTTGACCGGTTTAACTATTCAAGACACCTATAGAGAGCAACAATACCCGCCCACTATTTCAGTTGTCTTGGTTTTGGATGTTTTTTTTACCTTTAATTTTTTCTAATGGTATTTCATAAAAATAACCCCTTCATAAAACAGTTATAAGCCATGAACCACACCAACCAGCTCCAAGGTGAATCACAAAATTACAAACTTTGATTTGAAGGAAAAAAATATTGGGATTCATGAGGGCATGAATCCCAAAAAGCATTGCGAATGACGCAATCGAATGAAGAATTATAGACATGTTACATTTTAAGTTTATTGCAAAATATTCAGATATATACAAATATATAAGTATTGTAGGGAGACCGACTTGATTGGGCGGATGCTGCAGACCTCATTTGGTGCACTTTGTTGGACGCGATTCTCAGATTGGTGGATTTTCTCTGCTGGATCATGGGTAGTGTAGTACTTCACCAGAAATTCTGCTAATAACATTATTATTATTTTTTTAAATATAGTTGAAATAATGTAGACTGATGTCTTCAACAGAAGCATATATCATCAATTAACAACCTCTGAGCTCACGGTAGGTCTGTCTTTAAAGGTTTATAAGTTATCGTTAAAAATCAATTCGCCTATGGAGAAAATTAATGACATTTTTACTTATGGAACCAGACTGTTGCGCTCTATTTAAGTGATATCTTTCAGGTTGTAGCAACATTTTATTTGTGATATTAGAAAAAAAAATTGCTTAGCTCTGAAGGTGTTTTTAAAGATTTCCTGTTTCAGTGTCATGGCCAAAATTAAAGGCTTATAACTTTACAAAAAAAAAAAAACAAAAAAAAAACAAAGAGGGTCAATTGTTTGGTATAATTTTAAAGGAAACTCTTTTTAATGTTATAGATTATGATAAATTATGAGACTCTCAGCCTAAGAAACTGCTGAAAAATCACAAAAAACTTGAGACAAAAATTAACTTTACTAACTAACTTTAATAACTACTAACTTTACTAACTAACTTTTTTTTCACTTATTTTTCTGATTTGAGATTATACACTCACTGAGCACTTTATTAGGAACACCTGTACACCTACTTATTCATGCGATTATCTAATCAGCCAATTATGTGGCAGTAGTGCAATGCATAAAATCATGCAGATGCGAGTCAGGAGCTTCAGTTAATGTTCACATCAACCATCATAATGGGGAAAAATGTTGGTGCCAGACGAGCTGGTTTGAGTATTTCTGTAACTGCTGATCTCCTGGGATTTTCCTAGGCACTTTATTAGGACCATAGCGTTCATAATAAAGTGCTCAGTAAGTGTTTATCTCAGGGTGTAAATAAGGTTGATTTGTTCCCAATCATGTCACCTGTAACTGAGTAAAATTTTGTGTTGATACTACAAAGCAATCAAAAGTTATAGCATTACAAAAATAATTTATCTTAGTGTACAAAAACATCTCCAAGTGTCCAAAAGCCTCTCCAAACAAAAATAACATAATAATTGTACATAAGAACTATATACACATGCAAACAAAACAATGACTAAGGGTATGCTCTGGCCCAAAAGCATGCACGCATGAGTAACAAGTACTCATTCAGTTCCATTCTGCGTCATTTGAGCCATCATTGAGTCTGTGTCATGTATTTGGTGCCATCTCCTGGTGGCCTTATGTAATTACAGTGAATGATCCTCTCTGCCCATATTTGGATGACTTCCACCTCTGTTTGCAGCGATCTGAATCCTATTACGAATCCTAGTACTACATGATTTCTGATGAAGTCGCATGATCCAGGAAAGCTAAAGTGTGGATTATTATTGAATGATCTATACATCTGATTATGTTGTGTGTGGGCTCGTTTTAATGGGAATCCTCATCTCTAAGTAATGGTATGTGATAAATTATGTTGTGTTTATTTTTTGTGAAGTTATAAGAGAAAACGTGGCTTAAAAGCAACACCTGTTTACATGAAACATATGTCAAAGACATATTTAGCTATTACTCACTATATTTTTGTAAGTCAATAAAACAAATCTGCTGGTTGTATTCTACTCTTTGAGAGCTTTCCAAATGACATATGACTCATGGCTATTTGATTAGTTTGATGTTTTTACAGATTACAATAATATGGACAGTGCAAAATTATCAAAACAGAACACTTCTGATTTGTGTGCAAATTTCAAAGCAGTTGTTCAGTTTTGGTCATAATGCCTACATGCATTGTAAAGTAGAGCTTCTAAGCTTTAAAACGATGCCGATTGTGTGTTGGTCAAGATTGTAGATATTAATATTTAGATAACCATTTTTTCTCGGTGGGCCCAATTAGAGCTTAAAGAGTTGCGTCCTGTGTGAACAAGCCTCAAATTATTTTCATCATTGACGAGCACCATTATCAGGATTATGACATCTTTCAAAGATATTAGATTTATTTCAAATAATGGACCAAATTTGTTGCCGTGGAGATCTGTAGGAACTGTAGGCATTCTATCCTTGACACACACTTGAACCCTGAGCTTGTGATCAGGCCTGCGATTGGCTGGTTTATCTAGAGCACGGCATGACTGGAAAAGCTGCCTCACGAGCTCTACATGAGCTGTTTGTGCCACGATGACACTCTGTTTCCTTAACTTATAACTTTACAGCTCACGCAGTTCAGTCCTGCTGCTATACAACACAACAGCTCTGTTTCAAAACCTAGTGAAGAACCTTGTTTTCTACTGTACTGCCTTCTAAGCATTAGGCAGCATTCGATCTGAAATGAAACCTCATAAGTCTGATTTGGAACGCACTTCATGCGGCAACTCAACAGTATTTACACTTTGGGGGAAATCAACCTACAAATGTCTTTCTTATAGTTGTCTCTGTATATTAAGATAGTAGAAAGAATTTTAACATCGAAAACAATTACACACTTCTTGATTTAAACTTAGCAGCATCTGTCCATTGAAGGAAGAGTATGGAGGCCATGTTTGCTCTCATCTGACATGGTTCTTTTACATGCTTTAGAATCACTTTTACCAAGAGTTCATTTAAAGGTAATACTGTATGTGCGATCAGTATCTTAATACGGGTACCACACACACAAATACATTCCGACAGGGATTAACAAACAGAAGCGGGATTTGTATCTTCATCTGGATTATATCGTAAAGCGACTGATAAACTGATAGGAGATGTCCATGGAACACTGAAGGAACAATAGGTCCTGGTTTTGTGTTGGATTGGATGTTTTCAATACTGTATCAAACACAACAGCTCTTGCAGACATCTCGACGTCTCAATGTCAGTGTTGAAATTCCTGCATTCACCTCTCCTGACACGAAGATTGGAAAGGTTAATGTGTGAAAGGTTAATGTGTGAATTTCACAATTGTAGTCACAGCTGTAGAGTGACATTGACTAAAATCTTAGCAGGCTATTATTGTGTCTCACCAACTGACTATGACCTTCAGTCAAGTTTGCTATTAGTTGATATTTTGATCACAAAGTCTAGACATGAATCTTATGGATTTTCACAGTGTTAAATATATACATTTTGTGACCTGTAAACAGAGAATGTATTCTTCACTCTTGCTGTCACCAGAATGACGTGTGTGTGTGGTTTACGAGGACTTTTTTTTAGGTTACAAACTGGTAATTACAAGGGTATTATGCTATAAATGTGGCTTATGAGGACATTTCTAGTGTCCCCATAATTCAAATTGCTTAAAAAACATACTAAATTATGTTTTTTTGAAAATGCAGAAAGGTTTTTGTGAGGGTTAAGTTTAGGGTTAGGGTTAGGGGTTAGAATCTATAGTTTGAAATCATTATGTCTATGGAGAGTCCTCATAAGGATAGCCGCACCAACACGTGTGTGTGTGTGTGTGTGTGTGTGTGTGTGTGTGTGTGTGAGTCAAAAGCTTATCTGACCTTTAACTGGAACATGAACTCTTCAACTCATCATCGGTACTCAGGTGTCAAAGAAGGTTTTTTTTTACACACACATACATGTGCTAGCATGTACACATGAATACATGCACGAATACACACACACACACACACACACACACACACACACACACACACACACACACACACACACACACACACACACTCATACAACAATACATACACAAACATAAACAGAGCACATGGGGCAAACCTGCCACCAAAAGGGACAAAAAGACCTCCAAAATTTCAAATGTGGGGTCAAACATCACCTATAATTGCCCCTCTGTTTTATTTGTACCACCTGATTTAGGTATTAACATTTTAGGCTTAGTTATACGAACGACCCAACTAATGAACGAATGAGCGAACAAACAAACTAGAAAACTAACTACAGTAAATAACAAGACAAAACATACACACATACACAGAGTCACAAATGAACACAGGCATGTTGCAAAAATCCACACCAAAGGTGAGAAAAATGTTATAAATCACTTATATTTAAAAAAGTTAATATTTGTAAATAGTAGTTGATGTTGATTTAATCTGATTGGTAAACATCTAATTAATAAGATTGTACATTTATTTCAATGAATTAATTGAATTCATTAAATGATGACAGAGTGATTTATATGGTTAGAAAAATGACACCCTCATAAACATCAAAAATGCCCTTGAAAGGCATAGGGGTTAAATAGTGCCCCTTGAAAAGTTCATTTCTGACACAGATACACACCCACTTATGTAATAAGATCTGTCATGTCGTCCTTATTTTATTTCGAAAGAGACACTTGATTAGCCACTAAACACTTGCTCTCTCTCACACAAACACTCATTCGCTGTACACTGGCGCCGCTCTGTCCCTGTGTACGGCAGAATGGAGATCCAGTGCCATTGGGTGTGGTTGTGCTGCTCAGCTTTGTGATCCTGCCCTCCTCATCAGCCGTTTCTTTATCTCCTACATGTCTCTTTTCTTCTCGTCTCCCTCCTTCAGAGCCCTGCAGAGAGAGCGACACACACAGAGGGACTGTAACTCTAGAAGGCAAATTAGTGTGATGCAAATTGGGGTTGGCTGTCTTTTTTTTTAACACATGCAGGAGCATTGAAGTGATCACTCAGTCCAACAAGCAAAACACCCCAGACAGAAACTATTCTATTCTATTCTATTCTATTCTATTCTAACTCCTCCTTCAGCTTCTAAGCTACATCTTCCAAACTTGGCCTTTTTTTACATGGCTTGCTATGTCTACTTACTAACTAAGTAACTAACGAACGAACAAATGAACGAATGAATGAACAAAGAAATGACACAGCCAACTAACTGTCAAACTATCTAACAAACCAACCAAACGTTGAACAAACTAACTAACTAACTAACTAACTAACTAACTACTCATGAACTAACAATCCAATGAATGAACTAATGACCTAATTAATGAACTAACTATCTAACAAAAAAACGAATTAACTAACAAACGATTGAATACACTAACTAACTAATGAATGAACTAACTAACGGACTAACTAAAAAACAAACTAAAGAACGAACTAACAAACTATAAAATACCCAACGAATGATCAAACAAACTTACAAACAAATTATAAACTAACAAAAAGCAAAGGAACGAAGAAACTGACGAACATACAAACTAACAAATTAAAGAACTAACGAAGGAACTAACAAATGAATGAAGGACTGAACATAGAAACTAACTTACAAACGATCTAATGAACAGATGAATAAAATAACGACTAACTAACTAACTAACTATTAAACTAACTAACTGACTAACTAATGTACTAACAAACAAATGAATGTACTAACGAACTAATGAACTAATTAACTAAGACTTACTAACTAACTAATGATCTAACAAACGAATGACAAAACGAACGAACAAATGAATAAATTAAGTTAATGTCTAACTATCTATTCATCAACATCTCTGCAACTGCCTAGCATTTAACTGACTAACAAACTAACTAACTAACTAACTAACTGACTAACTAATGTACAAACAAACATGAATGTACTAATGAACTAATGAACAAATTAACGAACAAACTTACTAACTAACTAATGAACTACCAAATGAATGAATGAACTAACAAACGAATGACAAAACGAATGAACAAATGAACAAAGTTAATGTCTAACTATCTATTCATCAACATCTCTGCAACTGCCTAGCATATAACTGACTGACAAACAAACAAACAAACAAACTGACTAACTAACTAACTAACTAACTGACTAACTAATGTACTAACAAACATGAATGTACTAATGAACAAATTAACGAACAAACTTACTAACTAACAAATGAACTACCAAATGAATGAATGAACTAACAAACTTATAAACAAACTAATAAAAGAATGACAAAACTAACGAACAAACTACCTAATAAAAACAAACAATCGAACAAACTAACAAACTTACTAACTAACGAACAAACTAACAAACGAATGACAAACCGAATGAACAAATGAACAAACTAACAAACTTACTAACTAATGAACAAACGAACAAACGAATGACAAAACGAACGAACAAATGAACAAACTAACAAACTTACTAACTAACGAACAAACTAACAAACGAATGACAAAACGAACGAACAAATGAACAAACTAACAAACAAATGACAAAATGAACGAACAAATGAACAAACTAACAAACGAATGACAAAATGAACGAACAAATGAACAAACTAAGTTACTGTCTAACTATTTATTCATCAACATCTCTGCAACTGCCTAGCATCTAACTGACTAACAAACAAACTAACTAACTAACTAACTAACTGTCTGTCTGTCTAAAATATCTACAGTATAAGCAATATCCCTGCAACTGCCTAGCAATCATTTAGAACACCTTAGCAACTGCTTAGGAATAACCTAACAAGCCTCCTAGTAATGCTCTAGCAACTGCCCAGAAAACCCTAGCAAACACCGAACAAACAATTTGAATATCTTAACTGCCTAGCATCTGCCTAGCCTCCAAACAGAACACATAATCAGCACCCTAGCAATCCCCCTAAACACCTTAGTAACCAAGTAGCATGGCATATATACAATAATAAACTACATAAGACCTACATAAGAACTTCAAACTACTGTAACCTTCAAATTGTTTTAAACTTTCAGATAAGGCTTTGTCAGGACGATATTCAAAGTTAATCTTAATAAAACTTTCATTTCTTAGTTTCACTTGTTTGCAGTTTCTAGGATGAATGGAGTTGCAGTTTACCTTGCAGTGCCAGCATGTCTTCACGGTGCCAACACAATGCCATATGCAGTGTAAGTAAGTGTTTGTATTCAAGACTTCAATACTCCTCTCATCCAGGGCTTTGTCAGCTGTCTCCTCCTGGCAAGAGATTTATTTATATCCCCACTGAACAATTGTAAATATTACTTCAGGCAAGGAAAAAGATTAATCGAAATGTTTATAGCTGAAATTATTCAAAAATAAACAACTGAAGGGTGTGAGTAGCTAATTTAAGAGAGACTTTAAAAAGCTGAAGATGTCGAGGGATTTGTGTTGCCCTGAATGGTGACTGACTAAAGTAACACACTGCATGTATAGGGTTAAAAGAATAAAGGAAGATATTTCTAGTACAGGTGAATCTAGCAGCCACATAGTGGAACGTTTTTTTATTTGGTCTATTGACCTGTTCATTCCTGCTTCTTGCAGTTTTTTGAACACTTGCTTGAACAAATTGGTATTACGTGATTTGCAACGGTCTAGTCTTTTGACCATTTTCAAATGTTTTACAATGTTTAGCACAAACTTAGTGTCGCCGACAGACCAATTTTGTTACCTGCGCCATGTTTCTTCAACTAGAGCTACATTTGCGTGCGTGAAACGTCACTACGTCATTTCCGTGTCTGTAATGAACATGCGCAAAAAGTCCCAATTGCAGAAGTGTTTACATGGCTAATATTTTCCTGTTGAACGGATTATTAAAAGGTTTACACCAACCTTTTTAATCCAATTGAAATTTAAATCAGTTTAGGCCTGTTTATTTCGATTGACATGGTTACATGAGACTTTTTTATTTGGTTTGAGCAACTAATCTGATTATACTAGGGTTATTAGGGTCCAGTGATTTATTTCACATACAACCTATTTGTTTTCAGATAAACATATTTGATAACGGGCTTCATTTAGAGACAATATTATAAGGTGACGTTAATCAAATTGCAAAATTTGTGCCATCAAACCTTTTATTGTTGTTTAGGACAACTGCAACCAAGCAGATTCATCGTCTTTTCTCGGTCTGATTGAGATAAGAGTGTATCCACAACACAAGACTCATGAGGGCCGTAATCCAGATTACTGTTAAAGTTTTTTTCGTAATCGTTTTGTTTGTTCAGTCATCAAAAGAGATCGATCACATTTTAAAACATTTAAATTCTCTGATGCTCCTTTCTTCCACTGGCATTGTGGCTCTACTGATTCTAATGGCTAGATGCTGATAGAGGAGTAATCAAGCCTAGTATATTGAGATTGGACCAGGAGCATGACAGTGATAAGGCTTATTCACCCCCACCGTTGGCTTTAGATCTTAGCTCAAATCCCTTGAATTGAAAAGCTAGCGAGAGGAAAGAATACAGTATAAACTAAGAGAGGGTGAATCTCACAAAATCATGTCCAGGTTCCATTTTCACCCCAAAATCAAAAGAAAAAAATATATTTTGCATAATAAAAGGAGGCCTATTTTTAGGATCATTAAGGTTGTATGCATTGTGACACTATTTTAATGACAATTAACCACATTTTTTTTTTCTGCCAAATTGTTTCTGTAATGGGTCTGGCTTTTTTTTTATTTTATTATTCCTCTAAAAATTTGAATTGCAGTTTTCTTTTTATTACAGTTTTAGTACCGTTTTTTATTTAATTTGTTTTAAATTTTATTTACTATTTTTAAAATACTGTTTCACTTTTTATTTAATTCTGCATAAATAAAGGGAAGTTCAACAAATAAATGATATATAAATACTAGTCCTTTATCAGTTATATATTTAACAATAGTAATATATGTAACAATATATATGTTTTGTGTTACAGTAATGAGAAAGCGATGATTTTACATTACGGTAAGTAGATTTAGGGGAATAAATGTGCTCAATTGTCATAAAAATAATGTCCCAGTACAAAATATTTTAATGGGCCTACAATTAGGCTTACATTTTTTAAGCAAATAAGTAATTGCTTAATTCTTTCTATTGATTTTGGGGTGAAATATGACTCGGACATGTTCCTGAATGTTTTAGGGAATATTTTCCTTTCATTATCAGCATTCATTTTTTAATCTTTAATATGATGATTTCTGTTTCTAACTGTATTTTAACTTGATCATAGTTCAAATATATATATATATATATATATATATGGCTCCTGTAGCTCAACAGGTAAAGCATGGCGCTAGCAATAGCAAGATCATGGGTTTGATTCCCTGAGAACACAAATTGATAAAATGTATACACTGAATGCACTTTGTAGCTTTGGATAAAAGCATCTGTTAAATGCATAAGTATAATATAATAGATAAGTGCACTGTGACATCGTCACTTCTTCTACAAGTGTGTGTATCTCTCTTTCCTCTTACACATATATCTAATTAAAGTGTGTGTTGTCAAACGGCTGATCTATAGCGTGAAATCATCTTTGCGGATCCAAGGCCTGGGAGAAAGACAGAGAAACAGTGAGAAAAGAGACAGAGACTTCAATCGAATCCAGCTGGGACGGTTGTTTTCATTGTTGCTTGTATTAGCTGTAGTTTAAGCCTGTTTTCTGCTTAGAGCTGCAGCTTTTACACAAATGTTATTGCGAGCTCTCACTGTGCTCATCACCTGCTCTGAATACTGAAGCCAAACACTTGTACGCAGCTCATGAAAACTTTACTTCGCTATCATCATACACTTATAAAACTCTAATCAGCATTGAAAATGGAAGTAAACACTAGGCAAGGCACCACTGTATTAAAATTCTCGTCTTTTTATTTTCCACAATGTACTGCAGTTAATTTGAGCAATTCAACTAAGTGACTACATTTTAGTTTTGTTTTGTAATTTCAGCAAGCATTAGATACACAATTTTTAATCTTGTAAAACTTTCAGAAGAATTTAAGATTAAAGTTTGAAAATCTCTCTTTGAGTTACACTGACTACAGTAAAATGTGTAAAAAACAGTGATGACGCCATCGTGATTTTTGCATACTGAATTGTGACTGGTCTTTTCTTTATCCATATAAGGGTGTTTCTTCAACTCCGGACACTTTTAGCACTATGGATTTCTATAAAGTAAGCTCTGGTTAAACATATATATATATATATAAATATAATTTAAAAAAAAGAGGATCAAGTGTTTGGTATAATTGTAAAAAATAACTAAACAAACAAACAAACAACAAAAAAAATATATGATATAGTCTATGATGCATTCTGAGACTTTCAGCCATAGAAACTTCTCAAAAAAAAAAAAAAAATCTGAGCCAGTATTTTACTTCCCCCCCTATATTTTTCATATTTGACATTATATATCTCAGGGTGTAAATAAGGTGGCTCCGAAAAACTGCTTTAGTTTTGTTCCCAATCATGATAACTCGTGAGTAAAATGGTGTGTTGATTTGACAAAGCAATTAAAAGTTATAGCATTACAAAAATTATTTATCCTAGTGTCCAAAAACCTCTCCAAACAAATAAAACATATTTGTACATAAAAAAAACTAATTACACATGCAAATTCAACAATGACTAAAGGTTTGCATAGCATGGAGACATGATTTTAGTAATGAGATTTCACAGAATTAGTTTCACTCTGTGACATTTGAGTCATCATTGAGTCTGTGTCATTTACATGGCGCCATCTCCTGGTAGCCATATGTAACATTGTGCTTTGTGTGGAATATCTAATGATCTATGCAACTGATTACCTTGTGTGTGAGCTTGTCTGAAAGATAATCGCCTCAAAATAATGGTAGGCCCTATGTGATATTTTATGTTCCATTTTTTTCTCGTGAAGTTATAAGCAAAAACGCGGCATACAAACAACACCAACATAATTGTCAAAGAAACATACTGAGATATTACTCACTATATGTTTTTGTTTGTAAGTAAAACAAATAGGCTGGTTATTTTCTACTCTTTGAGATCTTTCCAACAACATATGACACATGGCTATTTGATGAGACTGATGTTTTACTGATTGCAATAATATGTAGCATACAGTGCAATTTTTTTTGGAGACTTGATTTGTCTCCAAATTTCAAAGCACTTGTTCGTTTTTTGTTGTTGTTTTTTTCCCCTTTTCTCCCCAATTTGGAATGCCCAATTCCCAATGCGCTCTAAGTCCTCATGGTAGCGTAGTGACTCGCCTCAATTCAGGTGGCGGAGGACGGATCTCAATTGCCTCCGCCTCTGAGACCGTCAATCTGCGCATCTTGTCACGTGGCTTGTTGAGCGTGTTACCATGAAGACGTAGCGTGTGTGGAGGCTTCACGCTATTCTCTGTGGTATCCACGCACAACTCACCATGCGCCCCACCGAGAGCGAGAACCACACATTATAGCGACCATGTGGAGGTTACCCAATGTGACTGTACCCTCCCTAGAAACTGGGCCAATTTGGTTGCTCAGGAGACCTGGCATGTTGATATGAACTCGTGACTCCAGGAGTGGTAGTCAGCGTCAATACTTGCTGAGCTACCCAGGCCCCCCTCACTTGTTCAGTTTTGATCATAATGCCTGCCTGCATGTACTGAAAAGTAGAGCTTCTAAGCTTTCAAACAATACCTATTTTGTGTGGTCAAGACTATAGTTGTTAATATTTTGATAATTTTTTTTTCTTCTTCTTACCAGCGCTTGCAAGGCAGCAGTTTCTGTCTGGAAATGCAAAATTTGCTTACATTTTATAATTAGCTAGGAAACTATTGTTAGAAGACTCGTGTACATTAGATATCTGACTTGCCACCAAATTTGAGGTCGGATGCATCCTAATCTAGTCAAATTGCTCAGGGACAGGGCACCCACAGGGGTGTGCAACCCGACCCGGGCCCGACGGACCCAAGAACCTGATGGGTTTCGGGCCAAGTTTGGGTCAGTTTTTCAAGTAGGACTTCGGGTTTGGGTTGGGTTTGGATTTGTATGAATGAAAAAATAAACAGGCTTACCGAACTTGTCTCACTCACAGACACACGTGAAAGGACGAGTTAGGGGCCGTTCACACCGAATGTGTTTTTGTGCATGTCTGTTCTGTTTTCCCATTGTTTTCTTATGTAAACATATGCTGGACGAATGTCTTTGACATTTGCACTGCTCTCGCTTTTTCATCAGCGTCTCGCGCAGGACCGGCACATTTTAAACACCATGTCAAGTTAAAAAGAACTTCAAATTTGTAAAAACAGCATGTTGAGACCCTTGCGCTCTGTTTCATTCACTGTGCTGCGTCTAGATTGTTTTTAGCGCAGTTGTCACAAATATTCAACAATCTGAACAAGTTCAGGCTGTAAAGAGTGGGCTGTTGCATTGTTTCATATTATTCCAGATTGTTCTGCACCAAGTGAAGTTTCAGCAAATAAACGGTAAGGCAATGCTTTTTTCCCCTTCTGCTCTTGTGTACTAAGGGACTGCCGTGCCTTGATAAAACTGTGTATGTTTATTGTTTCGGTACTGTTAAGAATGTTGCCTATATGCTTACATAAATTACAGCCTATTGCAACAGTACTTGCTAGGAGAAGAAATTAGATAGTAAGCGATTTTGGGTTTGGGTCGGGTTCGGGCTTAAAATCTGATGGTATCGTTCGGGCCGTGTAAGGTTGGCCACACAGTCTCTGGTAAGGGTCAGGTTCGGGTTTCATTTTAAGGCCCGTGCAGACCTCTACACAGGGCACCCGTCCAGAGCTGCAAATGTTAGTAAGTCAAAGCCATGAAAACACCAAAGTTAAATGAAAACACTGTTAAATTCATGGCAGATTGTGTAACGAGTGATAGCGAGACAAACAGACCCAAATGCAGAGGAACAATTCAAAGGATTTATTTACAATAAATATGAGCATATGGCTCCACCATATGACTGAGCGGGGAGGGATGACTGAGAAGCGTGCGCACCGTGGCAGCGCAAGGGGCAATCCATGAAGAATGTGTTCGTAGAATGAATGTGTGCGTTGTGAAAGTCAGTAATAGATTCTTGGAATCCTCCATTGAAGCTTAGTGAGGTGCAGAACGACTCCCAGCAGGGTAGGGCGATCTAGCTCCTGACACGTGGGCAAAGACAAGGTGTCCTCCGTGGAAACCCAGCTGACACGCAGAGAAATGGAAGGCAACCACACACCCGACACGCGGGCAACCAACAGATACATGAGACAGGACCAACTAGGCAGAAAGAGTGAGGTTAGTTACTTCACACCAAACAGCTTACTATAATGAAGCACATTCAGTCAACACTGAACTACAAATAACACCATTCAGTCAACGCTGAACTACATTTAACACGAGGGGATTAATATAGGCATGAACAAACAAGGGGCAGGTGCCACTCGCCAGCTGAAAGTTGCCATGATCAGCATTCCCATGGAAACAATCTGGGTTCCCATGAAAAGGCTGATTCTGCGTGCCAGCGGCACCTGAAACATATGGGGGCAAAATGTCAACACGCTTGGAACAAAACAAACAGAACATGGAGCATGAGTGTCCGGATCCCGACACAGACCAAAACCGAACCAGACAGGAAGTCAAGATCCAGACACCATGCCCCGGACACGAACAAGACAGACCGAAGAGCGCAGGGTGGTAACTCACAACCGGACCCTTGCGTTCACACAAAGAATATACACGAAACACAAGACAGGCAGGGAACGATGATGCTATGGTCCCGCCAGACCAAAACCCAACCTGACAAGGTAACAGGACCGTGACATCACCAGATACGCACGACGGTAATTTGCGCACGGCAGTAACCCACAACCGGACCTGTTAGCTCACACAAAGACAGTACACGAAACACAAAACAGAACATGGGGCGATGATGTCACGGTCCCGTCAAACAAAAACCCTTCCTGACAAGGTGACAGGATGCCTTTTGAGAAGCCAACATGGAATTTGTGCCCATTTATGTTTTATCATATTTAAATCCTTTCCTAATGATTATGCAGATTTTCACTCAAAATAAGCACAGAAAATGTGCCAAAATTATAGCCTTATACACAAACTACTTATACACAAACTTTCACTGTATCCTCTTACACACACATGTGGAACATTCCAAAGACAGCAACAGTTCTACTTGAGCACCTCTGAGAACACCACTGCGGTGTGCCCAAATTGAAAGGGAGGGACCAGGACCACCAAGCATAAAAAAGAGAGAAGGCATCAAAGAGGGACAGAAACAGGGAGGGTGGCACCCTTAAAAGACCCCATCTTCTCTTAAAGAAGATGAGAGAGCACGAGTGACGATGGAGAAAAAAAGGAGAGAAACAAATTATTAACACCTCACTGACCACTTTAAAGAGGACAAAAGGAGGGAATGAGAGAAGAGCAGACACTAACGTTTCACCGCTTCACCCAACAGGGCTCCCACCCATTTAATTTAGCCACTGTGGATAAACTGACCAGATCAGTGTGTGTGTGTACTTGTACTTACTGAAAATATAGGTGTTGGTATTATCAGTACTCAGACATTGTCTCTAAAAAATGGCATCGGTGCTTTCTTAATTTCTTCTATAAACATCATTCTTTCACATTCAGCACTTTTATAGAGTTTAGATTTGAGCTACACTTGTTTAGCTAAGAGAACTCATCCTCAAACAGGGGTCAGCAACCTTAGGTGCGCATTCCACCATTGGCACATGGGGTAATCATTGGCATCTGAGGCAGAGAGATTAATATCACACCATACAGTAGGTATTTATTTTATTTAGTTGTTTATTTTAGAAATGTTTAAGTCCCTTGCATTTTTATGCCAAATTACCAGTAAGATCCAGTGCAAATAATGATGTAAAAACAGTAAACGATGAGGTGATAATGTATGCATGGGTGTTTAGGGCACTTTAAGCACTGTGGACTTCTAGACAGTAAAGTCTTATTAAAACATTTTTTCACACTCTCACTACTTTTTTTATTTATTTATTTATTTTAAATTTCATAGCTAACCTTTTATGTATCTTAAATACACACAATGAAATAATACAGTGGCAAAAAAAAGTTATGTGAACCCTTTGGAATTAGCTTGTTTTTCTGCATTAATTAGTCATAAAATGTGATCTTAAGTCACAAGTATAGACAAACAACAATGAACTTCAGCTAACAACACACAAATAATTATAATCTTTCACGTCTTTATTGAACACATCTCATTAAACATTCACAGTGCTGTGGAAAAATTAAGTGGACCCTTGGATTTAATAACTGGTCGATCCTCCTTTGGCAGCAAAAGCCTCAACCAAGTGTTTCTGGTAGCTGCGGATTAGACCTGCACAACGTTCAGAAGGAATTTTGGACCATTCTTCCTTACAGAACTGATTCAGCTCAGCCATATTCTTAGGATGACTGGTGTGAACGGCTCTCTTGAGGTCATTCAGCAGCATCTCTATTGAGTTGAGGTCTGAGCTCTGACTGGGCCACTCAAAAAATGGATTTTCTTTTTTGAAGCCATTCTTTAGTGGATTTACTTTGATGTTTAGGGTCATTGTCCTGCTGCATCACTCAACTTCTACTGAGCTTCAGCTGGTGCACAGCCAACCTGACATTATCCTGTAGGATATCTTGATGAATTTGGGAATTCATTTTTCCCTCAATGATGGCAAGCGGTCCAGGCCCCAAAGCAGCAAAGCAGCCCCAAATCATGATGCTCCCTCCACCATACTTCACCATACTTTTACACCATACGTAGTGCTACATGTTATTCCCAAACAATTCAACATTAGTTTCATCAGTCCACAAACCATTTTCCCAGTAGCGTTGTGGAGTGTCAAGGTGGTCACTGGCAAACTTCAGGCACCCAGCAATGTATTTGTTGGAAAGCAGCGGCTTCCTTCATGGTGTCCTGCCATGGACACCATGCCTGTTTAATGTTTTCCGTATTGTAGACTCATGAACAGAGATGTTAACTAGTTCCAATGATTCCTTCAAGTCTTAAGCTGTCACTCTAGGGTTCCTTTTTTTTTTTTTTTACCTCATTGAGCATTCTGCGGTGTACCCTTTGAGTCATCTTGGCTGGATGGCCACTTCTACAGAGAGTAGCCACAGTACTAAATCGTCTCCATTTATAGACAATTTGTCTAACTGTGGACAGATGAATATCTAAGCTCTTCAAGACTTTATAACCCTTTTCAGCTTTATGCAAAACAACAATTCTTGATCATAAGTCTTCTGAGATCTCTTTTTTGCTATGTATGGTTCATGTCAGCAAATGCTTCTTGTGAATAGCAAACTCAGAATGTTTGAGTGCTTTTTATAAGTCAGAGTAGCTCTAACACCTCCTATCTAGTTTAATTAACTGGATGCCAGGTTTTCAAACTCCTGACTCGAATTAGCTTTTGTTGATGCCATTTTGTTGAAGCCTAGGGGTTCACATACTTTTTCAACCTACACTGTGAATGTTTCAGTATGTACAAGAACAATACAATAAGTTGTGTGTTATTAGTTAAAACTGATTGTGTTTGTTCATTATTGTAGCTTAGATGAAGTTCACATAATTTATCTTGCCACTGTATTTTCACACTATTATTTTCATACTTTTTGTGTGATTTGGCAAAAATATAGCTTGATTGGAAATTACACCCAATAAAAATATTCTGTTTTCTTAAAACAGCACTTGTGTCATATTTCATCTTAAGCATGCTCTTCACTGACACTTTGGTCGACTTGGTTTACAAGCACACTAACTTCATTCACTCTTTGTTTAGTTATCATAGTTAAACATCTAATAATTTGAATTTAATTAATTAATTATAATTGTATTTATTTATCACACATTATACATTTGCACATATACAGTGAAATTCTTTTTTTTCACATATCCCAGCTAAGCTGGGGTCAGAGTGCAGGGTCAGCCATGATACAGCGCCCCTGGAGCAGATAGGGTCAAGGGCCTTGCTCAAGGGCCCAACAGTGGCATCTTGGCAGTGCTGGGGCTTGAACCCCCAACCATTTTTATAATGGATTTTCAAAGTTTAATATAAAGTCTGGTTCTGGGACAAAGCTAAAACATGCAAATCTACAGTATATATAACAGGCATTTGAAAAGTACCAAAAATAAACTATGAAGGATGACGAAGGCATGGTAAAAAGTTTGCAATTGAGTTTTAACGAGAACTTCATACAGCAAAAAGAAATCTGAAAATCAACCTCTGGGAAGTGAAAGTGCCTGAAGTTGAAACAAACGTCCCTCACATTTTCATGACAAATGATCTCTTCTAGTATACACCAGTGCAAATGATGCAGCAACCTTACACAGTAACCACCTGTGTATACTGTATATATATATATATATATATATATACACTACTGATCAAAAGTTTGGAAAATACTTGACTGAAATGTTTCTCATGAACTTAAAAATATTTTGATCTGAAGGCGTATGCTTAAATGTTTGAAATTAGTTGTGTAGACAAAAATATAATTGTGCCACCATATTAATTTATTTCATTATAAGACTACAATTTAATTTAAAAAAAAAGTTTTTGAAATTGATGACTTGGACCAAATAATAAAGAAAAGCAGCCACTAAGTGCCCAACATAGATGGGAACTCCTTCAATACTGTTTAAAAAGCATCCCAGGGTGATACCTCAAGAAGTTGGTTGAGAAAATGTCAAGAGTACATGTCTGCAAATTCTAGGCAAAGGGTGACTACTTTGAAGATGCTAAAATATAACACAGTTTTGATTTATTTTGGATTTTGTTTAGTCACAACATAATTCCCATAGTTCCATTTGTGTTATTCCATAGTTTTGATGACTTTACTATTATTCTAAAATGTGAAAAAAATTATAATAAAGAATGAGTAAGTGTTTCAAAACTTTTGACCGGTAGTGTATATATATATATATATATATATATATATATATATACACAGACACATGAGGTTACTGTGTAAGGTTACATTTAAAACTATGATAATATGCCATAATGACCATATATTAAACATTAAATGAAGATTAGACATGGTTAAAACTTACTCAAAAACTCACAAAGCACACTAATTATGCTTCATGAAGCAATGTTTCTACTGCTTACCCCCTCTGAACACCTTTGATTCCTGGACCAGAACTTTAGACGTCCAAAGGTTTTGCTAAAATATTCTGACTTAGGACCATAAATAGTCATAGAATGGGTTTGAGTGGCCCTCCAGACCTGTGGCAGATGAAACCTCTGGGTTTGTTTATGCTTGGCCAGTTTTAATCCTGCATATCTCTGCTGTTGCCCTGAGCTGTCACTCAAAGTCTGACAGCACCCAAAGGCTGCCCTGAGATCCTTTTACACTCTTGCTCAGACACGCATCACAAAGCAAACACACAACACGCTTAGCTGTAAACACACTTGGGCTGTGTAGAGAAGAGCTCACATTCACAGGGGGCAGGGTTATTGCGTACTACTGGATAAAGTCTAAAAGTTTGAACGTCAATGCGTGTGTCTTCTGAAAACACACAAACAGTTCGAGGTCGAGGAAGAAATGGCCGAAGGGATGTCTCAGAGTTTAGCCATAAGGGTGGTATTTGCCTCTTTGACCCATTAATTTGCCTGCACATCATATAACAAGAATCTCAACCTTCTCATCTCCACAACATTTGGACAAACAAAAGTGATGGACCAACACTGAGCTAAAATGTTGTTTAAATCTCTTCTTTGTGGAATAATTATGACATCAACAATTCTTGGTGAAGTGTGTAATTTCAGTGCCACTTGTGGCACCAAATGGAAGTGTTGGGTGTAATCTAATTACAAAGTAATTCATTACTGTAATCTAATTACTTATAAAAAGTAGTGTAACGTATAACATTTAAAATTATTTTAATCAGATACTGACTTTCAATTAAGTTAACTGCTTAAAAGTACATAACTTGGGTTACACATTTCTAAAATAACTACGTAAAACACATTTAAAACTTGAATTAAGTACATATGTACGTCTGTTTGTGTTTCTGTGACAGCAGAAGGGTTTGCGCCCTAATGAGAAACACGGAGAAAAGGAGAAAATATATATACATTATTTTGAATTGGTTAGGTGGAAAAACTGATAAAGAAGTAACTTAAAAGTAATGTAACATTTTGGGTTAAGTAATCAGTAAAGTAATCAGATTAAAATTTTTAGAAAAGTAAGAAGTAATGTGTAAAGGATTACTTTATTTGAGTTACTTACCCAACATTGAGATACTGGACTATCTCTCTTCGGGAGTTTAAACCCGTTAAGATATTCAGAGTATGCAAGCACTAAACGCGCACAGCCCGATTTTTCTAACCGCGCGTCTTTAAATATGCAGAATGTGCATGCGCCTGGAGTTATTTCCACTAATTAGTGGGCCCACAAGGTGGCAACACTTACATTTTGAGCCATTGCTGTCACAAAGAAGCACTAGAAGAAGATGTAATCGCCTCTAAACATCAGAAGATGACGGTAATAACAACAACAGTGGATGTGCATGGTATACTTCCATTTGGTAAAAATTCCATTTTGACTCGAACGCTCAGCGTCTGTGTACAGTCGAACGCGAGCCAGTCGGAGTATACCATGCGAACAGGTGGTTGACTCTTGACTTGCACATCCACTGTTGTTGTTTTTACCTTCAACTCCTAATGGTTAGCGGCAATTACATCTTCTTTTAGGCTTTGTTGTGACAGCAACAGCTCAAAATGTAATTGTTGCTACCTTGTGGACCCAATTATTAGTACTCCAGGTTCATGCGCATTCTTCGCGATCAAAGACCCATGGTTAGCAAAATCTGGAGATTTTTGTTTGCTTTCATATGATAAACTATTTTGGTACTGTGTTGGGTTGCCGCTTGATATCTAATGTAAAATCTGTATCCTGAAGCAAAACCAGCTGAGAGCACTGTTTTCCATAGTGCCAAGTGGGAATATTATGAAGAATCACACGTGTGTAAATGATAGGGAGATGATTTTATATGGTAAGAACAGGTGTTTGGATTACTTGGGTCCAATTTAACCAGACAAGAGCATGCTCAGAGATTAGTTCAGTTTGTTTGATGCATTTGCACCAAATCCCGCGATGTTTGCACCATGCGGTTACAAGACAGCGGGAATCCACTGGGCAAACAAGCAAACACCGCCGTCCGTTTGTGTAACCTTATTTACCCAGGTGCATTGCAAGCAGCCTTGAGGTATCTGTTAATTAAAATCGTGATTTGTTGTTTTTTCGTTGGATAAATAAATTCACACATCGCTAAGAGCCACTGATTACTGGTTGGAATGCCAATACGTGCGCATCAGCGTGTTTATATGACTTTATTATGTTTGCATGATTTGTAAGCTTTTTTGTTTGTTGTATAAGTATAAGCCCCCGTTTTCTTCTTGCCCAAACTGACTTTTTTATTCCTTTATTTACACACTGAATCAACCAGGTTGCGCATGCGCTGGATGGCGGACGTGAAACCGTCCTTTAAGCTGACCTGTAACGTTTTATTGTGAGAATCATGAAAGATGATTATGAAATGTAAAAAATTTATAGTTATAACTCTGAATTTAGATTGCATGAGTGCAGTGATTTTACCACTGGGTTCCTTTTACAAAACGGCTGCAACAGCAAGATGACTAAAATACACCAACGTTCAATAAATGGACTATATTAATTACATTATACATCGTTTGTTACATTTATTAGTATTAATAATAGGAATGAACAATTAGCCTATTCCATCTCATTCTTGGGATTCAGTAATAGGCCATTTTAGTCCCCCTGGCTTTTTTTCTTTTAAAGTGGCGGTTCGCTAAAATGAAAGTTTAAAAGCTTTTTACAAGATGTTGATTTGTCGATTATAACGAATTAAAATAATTATTGACAATCTTTATCATAAAAGAATGTCTTCTTTCTATTTAATACCAAACATTTTGCCATGTCCCCGAGACACTTCACTTAATTTGTAGCTACCTAGAAAATAGCTAATAAAATGTGCACTGTCTATAATTTTGGTCATAAATGTAAATATTTATTTCCAGTGAGGGGGTTGAGTTATTCACTACACTTATGAATATTCTAAAAAAAATAAAAAAATAAAAAATAAAAATTGAATAGTCAATATATTATTGGCCTACATTACAAATATATTTATGCTAAAAAAAAAAAAATAATATGTGGGTGCAAGTTGTGATGGGGTTGAGATGAGAGTGTGAATGCTGGATAGCTAATTAAAATGGGAACACAATTAAAAATCAATATATATTTGCAGAGGACAGACTGACATGTTAAGGGCTAGCACAAAAAAGTTGGGGTTTTAGTTAAGAATCTGAATTTAAAATATTTTTAACAAAAATAATGAGACCACAGACACACAACTGGACTTTTTGTAGCTTCATCACATAAACATAAGAAAACTCTCATATATGTAATATTTGTAGTCACTGAATTGTTATGAAGGACACATAAGTAGTCGGTAGATGTTTATTTCATAACCAGTATTGTGTAGAATCATTTTCAAAACACTTTCATTAAGTCCGTGACGGGGTTGAGAACAAAAAGTGTAGAAAAATAGAAAATCTGAGGTGGGAATAGGCTATTTAATTTGTTGAGTTATTTGCCTAAAGTTGTGAAATATTCAGACAATTAATCAAATGTAGTAAAAAAATAATTCCAAGTTAAAATATCACCGAACCCCAAGAATTACCCAAATAGTGCATTAGTTTAAGGGGCCGTTCACAAAAAAAGCTAAACGCAGCATCACGAATAGAACAGAATGCAACTGTTGTTTTTTAACAGCTGGCGTTCTTTTTTAATTTGACACGGCGTCTAAAAGACGCGGCGCAACGGTCAAATACTTCCTTCTAGCATATTTTTAGATATAGGACAACAATTGAAAACCATCGCGAATGGACACAGAAACGTGTTCGGTGGGAACAACCCCTAACGCTGTTTACGACGCATCAACGCATCAATACAGGCATGCGGTACAACAACGTCATCTTAACGCGACAATCAAATTGGAATTTGGATTTACATTTAACTTTATTACTTGGCGGAAAAGTAGTTTTTCTGATTATTATTTTTTAATACATTTATCTATTTATTAAGTTGGTCTTTTATCATATTGCTTTTGCCGCCGTTTTTCCTTTAAAAAAAAAAATACATAAAAAAATCGAGGTTAGGGTGAGGCACTTACAATGGAAGTGAATGGGGCCAATTTTTGGCGGGTTTAAAGGCAGAAATGTGAAGTTTATAATTTTATAAAAGCCCTTACATGAATTCTTCTGTGTATTATTTAAGATAAAAATAATATATATATATATATATTATAAAGGAAAGGTGTTGTTCCTTTTTTTAAAAAAATTTTTAAAGAAAAGGAGGGACGAGTCAAAATAAATTTTTCTGGTAATCATCATTTTGCCACAAATGCTGTCAAATGAGCTTAACTTGTATTGAACCCAGAATGTTTCTTCAGATTTAAAGAAATTTAAGGAATTACAAAATCCACAGTCTGAAAAGTTAAGATTGACCACCATTGACACTTTTAGCACAAGGCCCATATAAAGTTATTTGGTAAGTCAAAAAGAAATTAAAAACAAATTGGCTCAAGTTTTAGCTTATATTTATTAAATGTACACATGCAAATTTGTTTTTACATTTCACAGGCTCTACCTTGTCCCTTGGAATGAAAATCGTATAACATTATTATTGCCTTCATTATTTAAAACCTCATGTGTCTCCAGTCTCATTCATTCAGTGCGTCATGCCGGGAGTGCATGGTTTCTTAAGAAATTTATACTAAACATTTTTGTCCAATTAAGGCGATGAACAACCCACCCTAATTTTGTGGGAACACATTTAATGTTTCTTGAGGAATATCAGTATCTTTTGAGAGAAACTTTGGTAAGGGCCAAACACTGGTCCCTATAGCTCTTCTGAGTCATTCCCCTGAAAGGTGGAAAAGGTTGGCACAGAAAGTCACCTCCCAATGTCATCCTCTAGCACCCTGTGGTGTCCAACAAAGTCTGTAATGTTGTGGGAGGAACTTCTCCGAAGGTAAACAAACAAGCAAACTTAAGGAAACAACATTAACAGTCTTTAAAATGGTCCTTACAAGACCTGAAAACGCCAGGCTGCCTGGTCTTTGTAGTCCAAGCAGTCTGCCGCCGCAGAGCTGAAGTTCAGTTTCCATGACGATGCCACAGCAGCTTGCTCTTTGTAATCTTTATAATCCAGACAGTCTGTGGAGCTGAAAGGCAGCCCTGTGCCGCCGTAGCCCTGGTGAGGGTGGTGTGGGTGTGGGTGCCCACTGCTTTGCCCGATGTTGTGAGGGTGATGCGGGTGGTGACATGACACTGCAGTGGTGCCCGCCATGGTGCTCAGCTGTGTGTGATTGCCGTGCGGGTGGTGATGGTGGGCATGGCCAGGCATGGGTGCCAAGTAGGAGCTGCAGTCCATGCCTCCAAAATAAGAGGCAGTGTTTGAGGTCGGGTAGCCCTGGGCATAGCTGGGAGCCTGGTTGTAGGGCATAGGATATGACGGCACTCCTGTGGTACCTCCACTGCCTGAAATGGCCCTCTGCATGCAGGACGCACTAGCTGGGGGAGAAATGTCAGGGAGGGAGGATGGAGCAGGTAGGGGCGAGACTGGAGCGGGACTCCAGATGGAGGAGACAGGTGTTGTTCCTGTGGAAGAGCTGCTGATCAGACTCACTCCACTAAGACCAGAGGGGTTAGTGCCTGAGGAGGAAGAGGAGGATGAGGAAGTTGAGTTGTTACTGGAGACAGCTGGAGGAGTGAAGTGACCACTGCTTTCTGACCCCGGGCTTTCACGGGACGGAGAGGATTTCTTTTTCGCTGGACGGATCTTTGAACTGCTGCTGCTCTGCTGTTGTTGCCGACACTTTGCCCTTCTGTTCTTAAACCACACCTGTCAATACACATGTTCCACAATTAAACCCTTAGAAGATCCAGTGATCTATGCTAAAATATCAGTTACAAGAGCTCATGTCGAGAAATAAACTCTTATATAACTATTAGAACTTTCCAACTGAAATGGAAATCTGTGTGAGCATTTGTATACTACTACATGGCTGCACATCACTTAATCAAATGTGAAACCTGACCATGTTTGCTAATCAAACCACTAAGATGTCTATGAACTCAAATGTCAGGATTAGAGGTCGACCAAATAGTGGATTTTGCCAATACTGATAACAAAAGTGGTGGTTAAGGCTGATAAATGATTAATCTGCCGATAGTTTATTTAAAATACATTTATAGAATGATCAAAGATATATATATATATATTTCACCATATTAGGTTTATTGATGAGGAATAAAAAAAAAACTATTGGAAACTTTTGGCATAGATTTTTGCAGATAACCGATAGTTCCAAAAAGCAATTATCGACACTGATTAATCGGTAAAACCGAGATATATCGGTCAACCTCTAGTCAGGATCTGGACAGCTGAAACCTGACCATGTTTGCTAATCAAACTAATAAGATGTCTATGAACTCAAATGTCAGGATTATAGGTCGACCGAATGTGGATTCTGCCGATTCGATAACTAAGGTGGTTTTAAGGCTGATAACCGATTAATTGGCCGATATGTTTAAAAAAAAATGTATAGAATGATAAAATATTTCTTAGTCTTTCCTTACTATGACGGGCACAGAAATTGAGGCTACAAGAGTTCAAAATTAATCAAATTCAGTAATAACCAGAAACAATAAGATTTGGTGCATAACGTGGGACTTTAGACAGTAAAAAAAAAAAAGAGAGAGAGCCATAAATACACTGGGGAGTTTTATTATAAAAATGACAAAGACTCGGCTCTGTTACAATGCTCTGTGTGTATTTAACAAAGCTTCAGCTTTTTATAGCCTATATATATATTCAAATAAATATATATCGGAAACTTTTGGCATATATTCTCCGATATATCGGTCTGCCTCTAGTCAGGATCTGGACAGTTGAAATCAAGAACGCTCACCTGCACTCTTGACTCGGGCAAATTGATTTTCAGGGCCACTTCCTCGCGCATGAAAATGTCCGGGTAGCGCGTCTTGGCGAATAGATTCTCCAATATGTCCAACTGAGTGCGAGTGAAAGTAGTCCTCTCTCTTCTCTGTTTACGGGGATGTGCTGCAGCAAGGAAGACAACAGAAGTTACTAAAAGATTCTTTTTAGATCAAGTCTAAAAAAAAAAAGTCTTACCCAAGACTGAAATGTTTTGCTACACAGAGGCACTTCAAAGCCAAGGTATTGACCAAAATGCTTTTAAATCAGTTAAATATTGCTATGAATAAATATAAAAAAAGTAATTGAACCTACATGTAGCCTACTTTGATGGTTCTTGTAAGGAGAAAAAACATTATTTAGCTTAATGCTAAAATCTTTTGTGTAAAAACTTAGCATGAGTTTATCTTCCAAAGATGTGTTCTTACTGGGGTATCCTACAGAGGGATGGAGGAGGTCCATGGTGGCCCCGCTGAGCCCCAGTCCGTTCATGGCATACGGGGACTGTTTGAGATATGACATCATCGTAACTTGAGCTTAGGAGGCAACGGCGCTTGAGCCGCAAAATTCGGATTCTTCTTATCCGAGACACCTGCAGCAAGAATCGATTAATAAAAATGTGTTTTGTTTCCCCCAAACATTATCAAAAAGAGGACCACAAAAATGCTATTTTAATAACTGGCTTAATAAAGCTGTGTGGCAGCTACATATAGTTGGCTATAAAATTACATGAAGTTGTATATCACATAATGCAGCATCAGAAATAGGCCTAATGTTTCAAATAAATTCCTTAAACTTAATTGTAAAAACATTTACGATACAAAGAAAACGAGAGCGATCAGTCGGAAATGTTACTAAAGTCTTGCCTTTCATGATCTCTTTTTCACACTCGACTAATCAAGGGCTTCAAACACTAATTGGCCGTTTACACGTCATGCCCTGTTAAGCGTTCTTGGTGGATGCAACACCGCAAAGTGTTTGATCATGTCTTTGTGCTTACCAAAACATTTTTAAGGGTCCTAAAATAGTGGAATTTACTTTGTAGTAGTTTTAACCTAACAAAATGATAAAAAGCTGATTTAAAGGCCTAAAAAGCTCAAATATAAAACATCTGTTATAGGCTATATATATATATATATATATATATATATATATATATATATATATATATAAAATAATAATAATTATTATTATTATTATTAAGATCCAGGCTTGATCCTTCTTACTGAATAAATAAATAAATGTGGGCCTACATATAAATATATGTTTATAACAAATAGGTTTTTATTTGTAGGCTATAATAAAATGCTCGTTTATACCTTTTTAATCCGTTTAGAAACGAACAACCACCCAATTATTTCCTAAAAATTCTGTATTATCGAAAAAGTCAAGCTTTGAAACATTTGTCGGGATTCGGGAATGAAGGGGTGTTTTATTTATTTATTTATTTATTTTTTAACGGAGAATGCACGGAGGCCGGTCGGGGATAAACTCGTGGGTTTATGCGCATTTGGAATTATTTGGGAGGACCAAACTTTGTTTCGCTGCAATTGTTGTGAGGCAATAGTACAAATGTATTAAGACAAAAGTTCGGTAAATGACATGTTGCGCTTTTTCTCCGCTCCTCATGCCTATGAACGGCCCCATTAATCCCACGCTGAGGACAGATAACACGGGCCTAAAGACTCCACTGTAATTCCACAATCGAGGTTTAACTATATGTAAATGGCCCGTGAGTGTGCAAATTACTCTCCATAGCCATTTAGATTAGACCCAGAGGGGACTCCATTTGCAGAAGAAACCTTATTAACTAAATAACGACATGGTCCCCTAGACTCAAACTTTACTTTTCTTCCTTCACACCGGCACGAAAAGTTTTGCGGTAATTACGATTACAAATGTAGGCCATGTTTGTGCAATTATGTAATTCATATTACAGGTTTAATACAAGTTAAGCTCAGTTGACTGCATTTGTGTCATAATAGTCTATTGAGTACCAATAAAAATATATATTATATATATATATATATATTTTATTTTATTTTTTGTTAAAAAAAAAAAAAAACCAACAACATAAAAACAAGCAAATATCTGGGTTATAGTAAGGCTCTTACAATGGCAGAAAATGGAGTCAACTTTGGGAGGGTTTAAAGGCAGAAATATTAATCTTATAATTGTATAAAATCAATTTTATTAATTCTTATGTGGATTATTTGAGCAGCAAACGTTTTTACGGTTGTAGGTTTTACGGCAATATGTCGTCATGGCAAAGGAGTTGTAAAATTAGGTATACCTTTACACCTTAAAGGTTGGTAAGCGATTTTATCACACTAAAATCATGTTAACACGCTTATTGTTTACGTCTTGTGGCTATACTTTTGAAACAGTGACTATTTGAACTTTTACGGATTGGCCCCCATTGACTTCCATTGTAAGTGCCTCACTGTAACCACGATTTTCCTTTTATTTTTATTTTATTTTATTTATTTTTTTTAAAGAAAAGGAGAGATGAGTCGAAATAACCTTTTCTGGTAATCAGCATTTGGTCACAAATGCTGTCGATTGAGCTTAACTTGTATTGAACTCTGAATGTTTCTTTAACAGGTCAGATTTAAAGACATTTAAAGCAAATCCATAGTCTCAAAAGTTAAGATTGACCACCATTTCTTTCATTTTCAGCCTGACACATTTAGCACAAGGCCCAAATAAAGTTATTTGGTAAATCAAGAAATTAAAAACAAAATGGCTCATTTTATTTTATATATTTTTTTTTTTTAGCTTATATTTATTAATTGAACAATATATTTGTGGTCAACATTATGCCACAAATGCTGTGGACTGAGCTTAAGTTGTAGTGAACCCGGGATATTCCTTTGAGCAACACATACATATATTTTTAAATAGATTTAGCAAACGAAAATTGTGTTTTGTGTCTCTTTAATTATTCCAAAAACGACAAAAATAGCTAGCGTCTGCTACAATAGTAAATCAGTACTTTCTTTCACATTTAGTGACAATTAAAACTGACCTGCGCTGAAATAGATAGAAACAGATGTTTGAAACATTTTTGCTTTACCTTTTTATTCTTGGTCTTCAGTTCTCTTCTTTGAGGTCCGTGTAGAAATCCACAGCACCAAGAATCACCTCAAGTCTTGACTCCAGCTGATTGTGTGAATTGCAGCAAAAAATTTGCCACAAACTTCAGAACTAGTTCCCAATTTCGCCACAAACTCCGTTATCAAGTTGCACTCAATCAAAAATCGGCGCCCAAAAGGAGTCAATACGTCAACGTTGGTCTCCACGCGACAGTGCTGACGGATTGAGATTGATCACCTTCTTGACGCCCTGTCCTTCTAAGAGCAAAAGACACCTGCGGATCCGCCCACCGCAGCCAATCAAAAGTCTCGCCCTCCTTTACAGACGACTGGTCTGGCCAATCACGAAGGAGTAGCGCGCATTAACTCCACCCCTTTCAGTGTGACGAAATATTAACCTGCCGTGTGAATGTGCGAGTCTTTCGGGGAGTAAACAGTTTGAAAACACGTTTAATTCGCGGCTTCATTAGTGTAACGCAGCAGGACAGTTAATGCACACGATAAGAATCGAATGTGTAAATTGATTTGCCGTTTGTTCTGTTGAAAATGCGTCATTTTACTGATACGAGCGCTGACTGTCAACATGCATAAAATAACTTATCAATTACAATGCTAAAAAGAATAAGCATGTTTGGATTCGTCTATGTAAAGTAATACATGAAGTTGCATGAGAGCGTATTTGTTTGAGGCTAAAGGTAAAATAGTTTTCTAGGATTTGAAACAAAGCTCTCCAAAGCCTTAAAGGAATATTCCGGGTTCAATATAAAAGTTGAGCTCAATCAACAGCATTTTTGGCGTAATATTGATTACCACAAACATTTATTTGAACTTGCCCCTCCTTTTCTTTAAAAAACCCCCAAAAATCTGGGTCACAGTGAGGCACTTACAATGGAAGTCAATGGGGCCAGTCGGTAAAGGTTAAAATGCTCACTGTTTCAAATGTATAGCCACAAGATGTAAACACTATGTGTGTAAACATGATTTAAGTGTGATAAAATCACTTACTAACCTTTTCTGTGTAAAGTTATAGCCAATTTTACAACTTTGTTGCCATGACGATGTAATGTCAACAAACCCTAAAACCCTCAAATTATGATTTAAACAATTTTACAGCTCAAATAATTCACGAGTTTTAACAGAATCATTAATGTAAGTGCATTTATAAAATTATAAGCTTCACATTTCTGCCTTTAATCCCTTCAAAACTTGGCCCCAATCACTTCCATTGTAAGTGCCTCACTGCAACCCAGATTTGTGCTTTTTTATTTAATTATTTTTTTTTAAAGAAAAGGAGAGACGAGTTGCAATACATTTTTGTGGTAATCAACATTTTGCCACAAATCCTGTCGATTGAGCTTAACTTGTATTGAACCCGGAATATTCCTTTTTTTTTCTTTTTCTTTTTTGTCAGGCTTGCACCCTCTTTCATCTACGTTTTGTTAAAAATGTATATCAATTTTCAATTCACTTAAAAGTGTGGTGCAATCAATTATTTGCTAAACTTCAACAAAAGTGATTTTAAGAAACAGTGCTTGAGTGACATTGCAGGCCTACAGAAATGAGAAAAAAGTTCATAGAGAAATTAAAAATATTTACAATGATTGATCAAAAGTAGCCTATAGCAGGCTATAAACATTTATCCGCTGTATAAAGCCTACT